>NC_057800.1:331743918-331816311 GCF_018294505.1 Triticum aestivum | reverse complement strand
CTGTCGGTCTGCTCGTTCCTCCTATCTTAGATAATAAAGTTCAGGTTACCCACCAATTCACATATCGTCGCCCCACTCCCCTAAGTTTTTAGATGAGGCTTGTGGTGTCCCTCCTCGCCAGATCCACATCCCCTGCTCCAGAATGTCGCAGCCTAAGCTCGACCACATATCTCGGGGAGCTCGACGAGCATTCGGCCAAGAAGAGGTTTATCATGGCCTCTCCGGCGGACGTTGGCAAGGTGGCCATTATTCACCTCGACTTGTCGATCCCGGAGCAACACCTCATCGCGGAAGCCGGTGAAGACGTTGACTATGTTGCCATGTCGAAGGCTTCACGTCAGCGGGCTAGCGTATTACTTTATCACGGGAAAGCTGGCTATGACATTAAGCTCGTCGATAGCGATGGCTTCAAGCAGGCCATGTCACAAGTAAAGTGGTCCATCCCCAACCCCTCTGGTTCAACCGTAGTCGATCTCTTTGACGGCCCTGCCGATGATCTCCTCCGCCACGCGGTCAAGGATTTGTGATCCTTGTACGCCATCAAGCCAATTTTGTCATTTCTGAAGGACATGTTCTACGGCGGTGGCTTGGGATCCTCAATTGCCAAGTCAGATCTCCTCGACCACGACCACGAGGAGGGCACCCACAAAGGTTCTTCCAAGGTGAAACAGCCCATTTGTGACATCAGAGAGCGCACCATGGGTCAGTGCTCTTCCAACTGGAAGGATCCGTCCATGACATGTGAGGCAACATCTTATCAGCAAATATTACCTTTTCTAGCTTGCCAACCCGTACCCTTTGTTGTTGTAGCTTTTGCCATGTGTTTTTTTAACTATGACGTGTTTAATTATTTCAGTTATGCAAAAATGTTATGTTCAATAGGGTTATGTGATGTTTAAGTATGAATTGTCCACTTCAGTTTCACGAATGGCTATATTTGGTTGTTTATAGTGAGTAGATGCCTTCTTTGTCTGTATTTGGTTGTTAGGTTGGTTGTAGTGAGAATTTGTCCAGTTATCGAGCAGATGCCTTGTTTATCTGTATTTGGTTGTTAGGTTGGTTGCAGTGAGCATTTGTCCAGTTATCAAGCAGATGCTTCATTTATCTGTATTTGGTTGTTAGGTTGGTTGCGGTGAGCATTTGTCTAGTTTTCAAGCAGATGCCTTGTTCATATGTATTTGCTTGTTAAGTTGGTTGCAGTGAGCATTTGTCCAGTTTTCAAGCATATGCCCTGTTTACCTGTATTTGCTTGTTAGGTTGGTTGCAGTGAGACTCTGTCCAGTTTTTAATGGCTATATTTGGTTGTTATACTGATCATTTATGCCTTGTTTATTTCAGTCATTCACAATGTGATGTTAATTATGTGCAAGTCGGAATTGTGCCGCTCGACTGCATCAATACCAGTTTGAACGGCTATATTTGGTTCTAGTTATGCTTGGTGTAGTTAACACATGCCCTTTATTTCAGTTTTACACATTTATCCTATGTGATGTTTAAGCATGACCTACGTTCTATCCATTTTCAACAATACTAGTTTGAATTGCAATATTTAATGGTTGTTAAGCCTGTTGTAGGTAACATTCCCTTCCATTTTATATTTGCTTTAACGGCATGCTGAAACCAACATATTCAAGCTATCATTTGTAGATGATATTGTTTACCTTTGCTATATTTGTTTGATGTTAAGGTTGTTGTACTTATCACGCCTTTCCACTACTTATGCAGGACAACAACGGGAGTGGCCACCATTTTCCGCCGAGGTTAGTTTCATCCCTCGGCTTGTACTCCCCCGTCATTCCATAATGTAGTGCATATAGATCCAGGCCTGGACACTTGTTAGCTTCTAATATTGACTTATTGCTTGTAGGTACATATGCCCTTGCCAAGGATCCATGTATCGACCCTTTTTGTGTATGGGAAATGAGATATTCATGAACAAGCATCAAGTGAGGAAACTAATAAAGATTATTAGCAAAAAGATACAAACGGTGGCGAGAAAATTATTTATTTACACTCTATCCAACACAACAGTGAGCTGTAGGATGGTAACTACAAACTCTGCAACCTTCTCTTTTTACTACCCATAATGAGTTGTTAGACAACAATGTCTGAATCTTTTTCATTCGCAGTGGCTCCCGAAGCAGTTTGCTCAAGATTACCTCGCAAAGTAAATGATTGGTGGACATGGAATGAAGGTTAAAGTATTTCATCTAGACTACAATGAGCATCGAGAAGTCCTAATGAAGACAGTGAAGGATGGACGGGCAGCCATCACAAGGGGTTGGCCTAGAGTCGTGCATGCATTACGCATGGAGGAGGGCACAATATGGGCATTCTGCTTCGCCTTCTCCACCAACCAGAGTGTCTTTTGCCTCTCTCTTTATAGTCTTTAGTACCACTGTGGTTCATCATTCTTTACTTGGTGCTTCTGTAGTTCTTCAGTATATGTACCTATGCATCGAATTATGCATTGCGGATGAACCTATATTTCTAATAAACATGGTTCGATATGAAATGAGTGATTGCCTACTTTCGAATTCAAAATATGTGATTTTTAAATTTGGGATTAAATTAGGGATTAGTTAGGGATTACACTGCACACAGTTTGCAAAAGCGAAACATCTACGATAGACATGGAGATCAGACACGTGTCTCGGATCCATATGTGTGCGATCAATCTATACTGCACACACAATTAGCCAAGAAAAAGTGTGCGATTAACAACAGCATCGCACACGGTTCCTTCTTATTAAATGTTTGCAAAGTCACCTTATCACACACGCTTGGCAATCATGGACAGTTTATGATGTTGTGCGCATCGCAAACATTTGGTCATAGAAGAACGCGTGCGATAGGTCTTCATCTGACGCGGGTACGACGGTTGAATCGTGTGGGATGTATTCAAGCTTCGCATACAGTTTTATAGGGACAATTGTATGCGCTCTTACATTGAATCGCATGCAGTCGAGGAAAAGTGAATCTGTGTGATTGTCTGCTTATCGTACACATTCTATAATCGTGAACTGTTTGTGATGGGTCGCGCATCATAAACGTAGCACCACAGAATACCGACTGTGATGGCAATGCGAGCACAAACGAGTTGCAAGGATGAAGCGTTCCGGATATTCGAGATATCAGAAACAGATTTATAGGGACAACTGTATGCATCAAGGCTCCCTATCCCGACAGTTCTGGGTCGTATGGGAAGGACCCCCTATCGCACACACTCACTTGGCGACAGTTCAAAACATCGTTGCCAAAAGGGATTAAAAACCGTTTGTATAGCACCTCGTTGTACTAGTTTAGCAGATCGAAATCTATCTCGGGCCATGGGGGCAATTACAAGGCAGGTCGTTAACAGGCCAAAAGATAACTCGGGCCATAAATGCGTAGACATACTACATGGGCCTTTAACAGGCCGAAAGTGAGAACATGCCGGAATTGTGCCATCCAGAGCATGGACCGTTGAGGCCAAATGTCACGATGGGCCACAAATGACCCAAGTGTAGAGACAGTCGTTAAAAAGGGTGAAAGACACACCAGGCAGGAAATGACCCAGCTCTACAATGGGTCACTAATAGGCCGAAAGACACACCTTTCAGAAAACGGCCCAATTCCACCACAGGCCGCTAATAGGCCAAATACTCACTAGACCATAACTGGGCCTATATAGATAGCAAACTATTAACAGGCCGAAACTATTGATGGGACGCAATGATGTCGAATGGCCAACTGGCGGAATTGGCAACCTTTTTATGGGTCGTATGGGTTGTGGTTGTAAATAGGCCATCTGCAAACAGGCCTTAGTGAGCCAGGCCGCTAACTTTTGCCTAAATTTTGTGGGCCTCCAACTGGGCCAGCCTTCTTAACTAAAGGGGACACTGTTGGGTTGTGCCACGTGCCGTCGTTTCATTTGCATGTATCGTCCGTTGGATGGGCGACACCTATCGCAACGCCAAGCTGGCGCGTGGTTCCGTTGTCGAATGAGAATTTGACATGTGGAAAATCATCATTAATCGAGGCTGTTAACCGGTATCTGATCCAAAACTCGTGCCTGGTAGCTTAACAGCGAATCGTTATGATGGATGCCATGTGTCGGTTACCCTTGACGAAAACACTTCCATGACGCGGCATTTATCATTATAGAAGTAAACACTTCCTTAGTGATAAATGGATTGTTGCTTGGAACACTTTCACGATATGACTATCTTGATCCTGTCATAAAATCATCTCGTATGTAATGCGTGATAGAAAATGTAACCTACTGTGACAAATGTGTATCATCGCGGGTGTTTTTTTTTTAGTGCATAGAGCTTTTTTTTTTGCAGAAATAGTGCATAGAGCTTAGCTCATGTACGGAGTAGATCCATGAGTGGATTCAAGGCCTCTTAGGTGAACAACCATCTATGTTCATCAGGGCCTCTTCGGAGAACCATGGTAGAATCATCAAGCCCTCCTTGTTCTAAGACTTGGGGAAGAACCCTATCTTGTTCCATCTCACTCTTCAGATGATTTGAATTATGGATCTGTCTATCTTCAAATGATTTGAATTATGGATCTATCTATGTATGTCTCTATTTGTATCTATGTGTATTTATATGTGTGCTCCCCTTTATGGCTCCCCTCGTGTTCATCGTGTTTCTCCTCAAATCCATCTCTAATTCATGAAGATCGGGCCACGTAGGGTCTCTACCCAACATCATACTCCCTCGTCATATCAGGAAATAAAGCAAAGTTGAACAACATATACGTTCAACAATATTCCCCTAATAAAGCATCCGGCTCATCACCGAGACAAACAAGTTTATTATTCCTTTATCAAACAAGTTTATGATTCTTTAGCCTTGGTGACAATAATACAAGGCGAAACCATTTCCGGTCCTCAGTATGCCAGGTTTTACGTACACTGGTGTACTCAGGTCATCAAAGTTTCCACCCATGTCCAAAAAGTGCTTATGAAAATATGAGAACACACAAGGTGCTATCAAAGGGTAAGGGCTCGGATCAAAGAAGTGCAATTAAACCACTTCCCCAATGACCATATGATATGATAAATGATTGATGTTATCAGGGGATGATCTCAATTTTGCTGCTGACCTCCACAGTGCACTTGGAACATACATATTCAGAGCGGCCTAATGCCAGCAAACAACTACTCCCTACAACCAAAATAATATTTGCCTGCCTCTGGTGGCAGGTCAATTACAGTAACACTAACACGCACAAGCCATCAACCTTGAACCTCGTCTCTGAGCATTGGCAGCACTGCAGATTTTCTCAAGCTACTGTACATGTCATGGCAGAAGAACGAAAAGTCCGCCATGTTTCTGAAGAGCTCTGGCAGGTGCATCCGGAGGTTTGCCAGCGTCTTCTCCCTCACCTGCCTCGCAAGCCTAAGGTGGAGCTTCTCCTCTTCCTTCAGCCTGATTTCTACTTCCTCAATGGCTATTCTCCTCTCGTTGACATGATCTAGGCTTGGAGTATTGGCTGCTTCGGGGTTAGCTTCCTCACCCTGGGATGCCTTTCTTTCTGTGTACCTACGATGCCAGTCTTCAAACTGTGCCCTCTTACGGTCAAGATCCCTGCGAGTTTCGTCACACCTCCGCCTTAGGCTGACCTCCTCTTCCTGAAGCAGTACAATATTGCTTATGACTTCAGTAAAGCTTTTAATGGCAGTTTTGGCAAGTTCGACGGGAAGCCTCTCAAGCTGGTCGTGCCAGGCATATAGCAGATTTTTGATAGGTGGTTCCACCTGCCTTGGAGGGGAGGATACCTTCTCCTTCAGATTGCTCTCGATGGAGATGAGATTAAGCTTCAACCATGCATTGAGTGCTCTGATGTACCCTTTCTGATGCTCCATAAGTTTGTCAAACTGCATATGCCACTCCCTGACAATGTCACGTAGCTCACAGGTCTGCTTATAATGCAAATCAGTTGTCTCCCTTGGAACAGGCGGTACCTCAAAAGCTCTGATCCCCGATATGATCAAAAACTGGCTCTTGTGATGACGGTGCATAGAACTCCACATATTTGCCATGCTGCACAAGGCATTATATTGACTTGAAGAGAAATGCTAAACAAAGAAAGCTGGAAAGCTTAGATGCAAGAACAAGCACTGTATCACAAGAAAGGTATGATCTCATTTAATAAGAACAAATTATTAAAACATTACAAACTCCTTTATTACCCATGATGGCAATTCTTATTTTATCATGAATTTCACTATCTGTTATTGTACCTTGTCTCCAAAGAATAGCTGGCTACTTTTGAATTAGGGGAAAATAGATCTACCGACTAGTACAAATTTTCTCCTGCCTACACACACCTAGACAACTGAATCATGGAATTCTTACTAACTTCTCCAATCGTTGCAGAAAATATGGTCCGGCTGTCCTGGCAATGAATTGGATGCATTGACAGATATATTTGGAAAACAAGTGCTTAATAGCGAACCATGCCCAAAATTGAACAGTATATAGGTACGAAGACATATATATATATGGTGGATCTTCTGAAGATAACGACAAAAGCTTTCTTCCTCTTGATAGTTTGTTGGCCGTTTATAGGGGAAGGTTTTTTTCTCAGTTTTCCTTTGCATGTGAGAGGCGAGGGTAAACTTCTTTTGCCTTTTTGTGGTTTCTTCAGTGGTTCGTGTCAGATGTGGGAGGTACTTTCCTGGTGTGCCGCAAGTAAATGAAATGCTAAATAAATCAATGGTAACAAACAAATAGGTGGTGTTGAAGAATTCTTTTTTGTCGGATCCTAACAACGGTACTAGAACAAGTACGTTGATTTGTAGTTGTGAAAACGTCACAGCAGGTTACCTGTACCCAATGTGGGTAACAGGCCTAATTACTGCCTTGCTCTCTCTTTCTCTCTTTTCTTATATAATATGTGGTGAGTACAAAGGATTACAATATCAGGGGTACTCGGCGAGTTAGGGGAACTTGACAAGATGGAACTAGGTCTCGACGGGAAGCATTGAGATCTCCATGTGGTGTAAAGGTTCTAGGCAAGCCGAAAGGCATTGATCCCCTCTTCATGTGTCCCTCTGGCCCTTGTATAGCACAGGTAAGGATAACCCCACATCAAGCGTATAGGGGTAGGAGTCGGGCTCGTACTGGGTACCCTTTCCTTTGTGTTCTATAGGATTTCCTTCTATGTCATCTAGAAAGTTGCTTCCATGGACGGTGATGCGCCGTCTTGGGAGCGCTCGCCCGTAGCTGCCCATAGCTAGGCCTAGGGGGGTTCCATTGATATGGTGTTGACTCCGCCAGGCTTTGGATAATTTTACTTATCATCAACAAGCCCCCATCAGTATTCGGAATAGAATTTGGTCCACGAGTAAGGTTGATGTAGATACTTGCAGTCGTCTTGTCACCTCCTTGTTCGATCGAGGAGTCCTCTATAGTTTTCTTCATAATCCTTGTTGCGTGTTGGCAGTCGCACTTGATAGTTGTTGGGTGTTCATTCCCCTCCCCTTCTAGTTGTCATTAATGAGTAGTCGGCTTTGCTTTGCTTTGTCGAGAGTTGATTCTCTTTGTCACGGGCGCGTAGTCGATGTCAATTGCAATCGCGTCCTTTAACGACTGAGATTCCATCTTATGGCCACGTGTCGTGATGATAGGCTTTGGCGTGCCGGATCAGTGATAATTAGAAATGACAATGTAATGATGCTTGACAATGTGACGTTGTTGATTTGACACTTCCTCTGTCCTTGGGCCACAATCCGACAATCTCCAGGATTTTGAACGGAGTCGTGCCCCTGTTCCTGTGCCATGTTCTCTAGAGTTTTTTGTTTTTGTTGTAGAGATACGAAATTCTTCCTCCTTTCCTATCACTATGACCTTTTCGACTTCCCGTTTGCTCTTCTGCGAGCTTCTCCAATTGCGAACCTCGTTGGCCGTTACCTACGCTTGATGAGCCGGTGATGAGGGATCGATAAGGGATCTCCAGGACATGGAAAGCCTCCCATGTGATCTCATCTTCCATGCTCCTGCCTCTGGTTGAGTTGTCCATTGCCTTGTCCAAACGAGACGGTGGTGGTGGCGGATTCCTTACAATGCGGCATCAGTCTACCTATTTCCGTCTTCATGCGGGACTTACTTTTCTTCTATGGCATTGCTCTGGTGAGCTTGACGCCTGATTCCTTCTTGTATCATGCAGTATTTTGGGGCGCATTTATGCAATATTTTGTCTCCAAAAAATATTTTGGGGCGCTGCAGGATGTGGCGTTGTTTTCATGTCACATTTCTTCTATGGGATTGCTATGCTAAACCTGACGTCCGATTCCTTCTTGTATCATGCAGTCTTCACACATTTGTGCGATATTTGGGGCGCTGCCGGATGTGGCATTGTTTTTAAGTCACTTCTGCATGTCTTCCATAGATCAATGGTACTCTCTGGGCCTTTGTTGTTGTGTCGTTCGCCCTCGCAACAACTACAAGTCTCCACTCCTATTGGAGCCACGGGCGGTGCTAAGGCTGATTGTCGGTCATGTTGGATTTAAGTGGAGAGGACTTTCAGCGACCCTGCCTTCATTAACTTCTACACAGCAAGACTGAGCCTCTGGCAGATGGCAAGTTGTTGTCTCTTTGCAGCGACACCTACGAGCTTCATGGAGGTGGGGAGGTAAGATGACAAGCGCGAATTTGACCGATGACTTCACCCGTCGTCGCCAGTGCCCGCTGAGATCTCGTCCTCTTCCTTCCTGAGACTACCAAAATGGACAATAGAACGTATAGGAGCTCAATGGTGACTATCTAGTAACTTTCCATTTAATGTGTGTTCTTCACATTCTCTCTTCTTACTTTAATTTTCTTTGATTTTGCCTCCTAGATCCTTTCACCTCGGAGGATGAGGAGGTGAGCGACTGTCTTACTAATCTCTGTGGGAGATTCGTGGGAGTGGGCCTCCCCTAGTACGCCTAGGCCCTTGTCGATCGCTTACCACTCACCAGAGGAACCCGAGAATCGACTGTCGATATGTTACCATCTTTTAGTTTCATGAATCACTTTTCACTTTTCTTGGATCAAACTTGTCCTTATATTTTCCCCATTTTCCTTCTAGCATTGATACTAGATTGTGCATATCCTATCTCTCTGATCATTGTTCCTTTTTGCCCTAGTGAAGGTAGAGCACGGTCTCCCATAGATAGGGAGGTCGCATAGGGAGGTCGCGGGGCATCCTCCTGCAAAGCGACAAAAGAGGGTTACATGGCGGATAGTTATTGCCATGGAGGGTCCATCCCATGATTCACTAGTGCCCAACTGATGGCATTGTCTTCCTCTAGTCCGGGGTAATTGCTCTTAGAATCCCTTCATGTTCTTCCTTCCCTTTTCAGTAGTAGCATCGATGGTACAGTTGGGTTTTTTGGTTTAGCTATGTCCCCTTATGGAGAAGTATTTTAATGGATACATCATCCAACTCTCAATGTTATTGTTAAGAACACCATACATAATGAATAAGATATGACTAAGCTAGCCCTACATGATTACCTTGGGAATAAAGAAAATGTCCTAAGCGTGAGTGGCTTATAGTAGTTGCCATCATACCGTTGTGGGTTTAAACGGAATCGGTCTATGCCGTCACGAACATACACACGGATACATGGGTTTTACTCTCTCCCTTTTGTGCCATATCTTTGGGCAGGATGCGTTGTTGACCTTGTTGCTAATCTCGCTTGTAGGAGCAGTTTGTCCTCATGTTGAACTTGGTGAGTCTCTACTCTCATTTTGATTTTGTTCGTCCTCTTAGGCCCCACGGGAGTTGTGTTTGGGTACGTGATGTGATGCGGAGCATCCCATAGACATCACCATGCCAAGTGCCCCATCATCAAGAGACACATGCATCTCCCACATTATATATATAAAGGTGAATCTTCTCCTTTACGCGTATCTACTTCACTCTCCCGAGGATGGTATACTACTTGGCCTCCCTACCATTCGCACCTATAGGTTTGAACCGAATAACAAACGTGCAATGGAGGAGGTCGTGCACAAGCGAGCACCACACCATCCGCAAGGAAAGCATGGAAGCAAAGAAGGAAACGTGAAGACCCAAGGCCGGATTCCAAAAGCATCGACAGGAGTCACCACGAAGGTCAGCAACCTACGTTGCATGGATACTTGGATACGTATCGGATACGCGATACGGGGATACGCCCCATACGCCAATTTTCTAAAAACATGAATACGGGGATACGTTTATATATAGATGTTACATATATTAATTATTACAAATATGAAAAAAATAAGGAGGTTCTAGGTCAAAGCATGCCTCAATACGATTACCCCTTTCTTTTCTTGCACTTAGTACACTTCCATTAATTGGCAGTGAGGTTTGCCTAGGTTTGTTGTTCCAATCAGTGCATGATTCTCTCTTGCTCACCTTTCAATTGAACAAAAACATTGACATACATGTTTTCACATGAACTCATGCCCATGTTGGGAATCTTCAAAAGGTGTGCCTTTATGTTTTAGGGGATTTCACGTCGAACGAGGGGTTTCAGGTATCCAAAACGAATCGCAGAAGTATCTTAGGAGTATCAAACATTATTTTCTTTTTTATATCAAAATATCGAGAGATACTTACAGGATACGTATCGGGAAGTATCGGGGCAGTATCCGAGTATCGGGGCAATATCCGGCTGGATACGCGCACTTTCTGAAGTATCCGTGCAACGTAGTCAGTAGCCTCTGGACCCCCGTGCACACTTTGAGCTAAGGGGACTCCTTTTATCTAATGGCTCATCTTGGCTCATCTTTGAGCCAAGGGGACTCCAGGATGTTTCCTCCAATGAAACCGCACCTAAGTTTTTGCGATTTAATTTCACATGGCATGGCGTGAGGCATGGTGTCGTCATCTTTCCAAGTGAGGGCTTCTTTGCTTATTTATTCAACCATCCGATGAAAACAAATACTCTCTGGTACCATGGGTCCAGGTGCACTTGATTCTTCCTCGGGGATTGATAGTTGGATCACGCATGTCGTTATCAACTTATCATTGCCTTCTGAAGATGATTTCCTAGATCACCTCTTGCCTCCGTCAAGGTACGGTGTTGGTCTTTGTCGTGTTTTCTTTTTTTGGAGTTGCCTTTGTCGTTGCACTTGCTCCTGTCTGACCTCTTTCTTCCTTCTTGCACGACCTACTTCCTTCTGGCACGAATCCTTCAGCCACCATTCCATTGAAGCGTCCAAAACCGTGATCCTCCTCCGTTCAGCCATCCCCCAATGATTCCGCAGATCTCCTTGATGCAACGACAAGCTGCGATTCCATGATTATGCATTTGGTGGAACTTGCGCCATACTCAAAGGCTGCCTTCTCTCAACCTTCTGCACCATTTTGTTTCTCCATGCTAGTGCACTTTCTTTAGTGTTGGAATAGCCAACGGGACCCCTTGTGTTGAGCACTCTTTTCTCCATTGTTCTGGCATCCCACAAATGACCAATGAACTAATTACGTCTTCATACACATGTCGGGCAATGTTGTGCCATCAAGATGGTGTCTCCGAAGGCCATTCGCCTTGGCAATCGCCATCAATTTTGTAGAGGTCCTGCTTGCAAAGTTAGCGAGAAACCTTCTCTTCTTTTGCAGCAAAATTTACAGGACAAATTTCCAAACAGGTTCCTTGTCGCTTAGTTTCTCATTGAACAAGAAGGCGACAGGGAATCCGTCGTTCACCAAGCCCCCGAGCTTCTCTTCCTCGTTTGTCGGTAGTTGCCTGCCGATTGCGATGATTTGCTATCCGGTGATAAGGACGGAGCCATAGACCCAATGTGATATCGTCACACCAGCTGTCAAAGGATTTTCCATCAGATTCTAACGGCGGTACTAGAACTAGTACATGGATTTGTAGTCACGGGACCGTCACGATACAAGGGGACACGTGATTTACCCAGTTCAGGCCCCCTATGTTGGTAAAAGCTCCACTTCCTGCCTAGCCCTCTCTTTTTTTTTAAATATGTGGTCATAACAATGGATACAATATCAGGGGGTACTCGGCGAATTAGGGGAACCCAACAAGATCGAACTAGGTCTTGACGGTAATGTCGAGGTCTCTACGCGGTGTAAAGGTTATAGGCTATCTGAAAGGTGTGGATCCCCTCTTCATGTGTCCCTTTGGCCCTTATACAAGGCTGGTATGGAGAACTAATGTCAGTGCGTCAGGCATATAGGGGTAGGAGTCGGATCCATATCGGTACCCAATACATTGGAGCCTTTCCTTCATGTTCTATAGGATTTCCTTCTATGTCCTATGGAAAGTTTCCTCCATAGTCAGTGATGTGTCGTCTCGGGTGTGCTGGCCCACACCGGGGCCCAAGGGGGACCATTTAATACAGTGTTCACTAGGACAGGCCTTGGATAATTTTATTTATCGTTTTCAATTGCAAAATGCTATATATAAGCAAAAACTATGAAACTGTGGACTGAAGCGCGAATTTAACTGCCTGTTGAAACAGAAAGGTCAATCAAGGCTAGGAGAGTATTTATGTGGCAGCATATTCCCTTTACTTTACATTATTAGACTGTGGCAATGCATATTTTAGCCTTGTTAAATCGATCTCCACACAAATAGATATACCTATAGTTCATCATATTAGCAAGGACAATCAGGTAGCTTAGTCAGCAGATGGATAAAATTATGAGAAGGAGCCGCAAATAGACAAAGTATATATCATTGACACAATTAATTGCTCCTGAACGGTAGAAACCAAATTGGCATAAAATAGAAAATGACATAATTCATTTCCAAACAATTTTCATAAGTCAAAGAATGCTCACCCATCGACAAGGTCCACTAACTTCGGGTATAGCTGTTTATCACGTAGACGATTTATTTCTGAAACTGTTGAATCCATGGATTGCATATCCACTATGTACCTTGTGTGCAAGTGGCTAACGGCAGCCTTTGTCTTCTCAAGGGTTTCAAGTTTAACACCACGTTTCTTTTGTTTATGCAGTAGATCAACCTTCTTTTGATAATCAATTTTCATAAGTTCCCCTGCCTGGTTTGGCACATTCATAAAGCAGATCAGGCAACAAAATCAGAGACTGAAACAACAAACATGACAAAAGAACAATTGCTGACGATTTCACATGGAAAGAGCACTAAAATAAACCACAGGTCAAGAATGTGAACGAGACAGTTTGGTCTACACTCATTGCTCCTACTAACAAGAATTGACTTATCACTGCATTTGTAATCCCCCCTAAATGCAAATCCATAGTCCTACATTACTACATTTCATCTTGAATCTACTTTCATAATACATGATGTTTGCAGCTTTACAACAACATATTTTAGTAGCAATTAGCAATCAAAGTGGCTCATAGACCGGCCAACACCCGAACAGACTAAATTTGGATTTGGAGGGAGTATCTTCCGAATGATAGGATCTTTGGCAAGCAACCTGTATAAGAACGGTTAATTACACACCCTGATAAATGAAACATTTTAAAAAATATTGACCCTGATGCAACAGTAAGATATATAGTGCAACACAAAAAACAAAAGGTAGCAAAACTGGTGTTTGAGATAACAAAATTTATGTTCCACGGTTAAAAATTTGGCTAACAGTAAGATTTAGCTGCAGAGGTGTTCACTGTTCACTACAGGTTTCAAAATATCACCATATAGCGGCTAGGACAAATGCACTGATATTCTAACAACGAAATGGGACATGGATAAACCAAAAAAAAAGTATCCTAGCAAAGCTATTCCAAGAAAGTACTTTAATAGACATTACCTTCACTTCATCATACAATTTTTTCTCCCAGGCAAGCATCCGGTCGAGAACTGTGGCATGAGTTTCGAATCGTTCATCAATCTCGAAATTAACACCTAAATCCTCTTGGTCCGGTAAATTCTTGAAGGAGCGATTCCAAGTGATAACATGCATGATTTTCGTAGAATGATCAATATGTCCTGAAAAATATCCAAGGATCGTGAAGAAGAGTAAATTCAGTACCACACTGCACACACCGAAAAATTGAGAAGTTCAAACTTGGAATTCAGTAAAGCAGAAAACTAGCTGCTGGTGGACCACAGCCGATATTTCTAAGTTATCTGAAATGAAGCTAGAGACAAAACAAAAATGATGGTAACCTTACAATAAATTTAGCACCCAAGACAAGTACAAAAATAATCTCGCAGCTGTGTTTGTGAGCACCGAGTCAACAAAGCATTAAAACATGCAGTTTTCAAATTTGCAAAGGTGCTATGACAACAAAATAGAAGGGAAAATGACATCAAAGGGAAGTACACTATATACGCCCTAGTTTAGGAAATAGAGCTAGTCTGGGGTACTGGGTTGTTAAACTAATCTGGCACGGGGCAGAACTTTAGTTTCCACTTTTATCTATACCAAAAGAACATCGATTGATTCATAAATGTTAATTGCTTTCTTGTTTCCAAAACTAACGATCTGTGGCACGGTGATTGTCTGGCACAATGGGTGCGGACTGATTGCTCAGGATTCAAAACCAAGGATTACTGTGGGGACCTCCCCTACAGTTTCCATTTAAAAGAAACAATACACACTTGCCTCGACTGTCAGCATGGTTGGAGTGGTAATGCATCCGTGTGGCCTCAAGCTTTTTTGACACATCATGTGCACTCTCCGAAGACCTGAGAAAGTTATCATCAAGCTGAGCAATAATCTGCAGTAAGCTGGCAGACACCATCATAATCTTCCCTTTCCGGGTCTCAACTGAGCCCATGGACGAGGCATGCTGGTGGTGTACTTCTGGTTGCAGGCCAGGTGCCTTGGGTGGCTTCCTAACAATCGGCTTTGACGGGGGAAGGTTTGCCGCAAGCTCATCGATGGCCTCCGCCTTCTCCAGTGCTGTCTGTGGTGGCCGCTCCGCCCACTCCTCAGCACCACGTGATGGTTCAGATGCCTCACTAACAGCTGGATTCATCACTGGTGCCTTCACCTCGGGCACTGACTCCTTCTCCCGCCTATCCATCCAAGTATCATCAGTTTGCTGCTCCAGGGTGGGCGGTGGTGTGGGGGTTGGACCGAAGAAGTAGTCCCAGGTAGCCATTTGAGCCTCCGGCATGGGGGGCGGTGGTGTCGCAGACGCAGGCGTTATTGGGGATGGGTTTAGCTGCGGTGGTGGCGGTGGTGTCACTGGAGAAGACCCCATACTGTCCATCACCCCTCTCTTTGGCGGCTGCCCGTGCACCATATCATCCATGCTGAAATCGTCATGCTCGTGGTGATCGTCGTCGTCGTCATCATCGTCGTCGTCATCATCATCATCATCATCATCATCATCATCATCATCATCGCTGTCAGTTATGATATGACCACCGTCCTCCTCGCCATCCTCCTCCTCCTGGATAGCAGCACTAGCTGGGGCGCGGTTCTTGGTGGCAGCTCGGGGATCGGGCATGGGGATGTTGGGGGTTGACGAGGAGCGCTGGAGGCTACCATGAGGGAAGTCCATGAAGGGCGGGGGCGGGGGGGAGGGCGGGATGAGGACAGTAGTGGTGGTCGGGGGCGGAGGCGCAGAGGCCGAGGCTCCGGCTGCGGCCGCCGCAACGGCGGCCTGGTGGGAATGGGAGGCTATCATGCTGGGGTCGGGCGCCTCGCCATGGGCGAAGTCCGAGAGCGCGCCGCCGGTGCTCTTGAGGAGGACGGTGTAGGCCGAATGGGCGGCGGCGAAGGCGTTGCGCGCCTGGACAGCGTCAGCCATCAGCCGCTTCCGATCCCGGCAGCGGCACACCGCCTCCTCCTGGTCGATCTTGGACTGTGCGCACCCCATCGAGGCGGCGATGGGAATCCGGGGTTCTGGCGATCGATCCTCAGAGGGGATCTTTGGGGAGGCGACACGGCGGCGTGGGTGGCGGCGTGGCGAGGGGAGGGGGGGAGTGGTGAGGGCCGGTGGCAGCGGATCGGTGGTAAGCTGCTGGCCTAGTGCTGTAGAGTCTGGAAAGTGATGGAGTCTCTTGGCATTTTTTAAATTTTTTCATTTTATTGGCTGTTTTTATTCGCCCCAAACATCCGGACAGGCTGGCATCTCATACGAAGGAGAATATGCGACGCTGGGAAGCAACCCATGTTAGATCGATGGCAGGGGCCGCGCCAATCTTTTAAAGACGTTACGCTCTTGCGCACCCTGACCTTTTCCTCTTCTTTTTTCAGCCTCATTCACACAGCCGTCACCGTAGCTCCGCCACCATTGTTGCTCCGTCGTCAATCCTCACCCACAACATTGTCACTGGGGTCCCAACCCACAACTCCGCCGTCCATGTTGTCAAGTTCGCCGCCACCGGATGTCGCCCCGGTACATGCAACTCCTTCCGACATACACCTCGTGTTCTATGTGTTCGATGAAATGTCCAAGCAGTTTTTTATTCTTTTGATCATTTTTAGGTTACTGATGAACTTATCACTGAATGATGCATATGAAAACACGGACCTTGATGATTCATATACGGAGAGTTCATAAATTCACCGAAATCGGGCAATGAAGATGTTGAAATGATGATGAGCAACCAGAAGAATTGGAGAAGTAAGAGGAGCATGTACTGAACTTCAAGGGTTCGATAAAAGGGCATGAGAGCTCTTCCTCGGGATAGGTTTGCTGGCGCGAGGCTTCTCTACATCGACTACTTCAGATCGGACCGACCATACCATGAAGAATTTTTTTCTACGCCGCTTCGTGATGAGCAGAGATTTGTTCTTGCGCATAGTGAATGTTGTGGAGGAGGCTAATGACTACTTCGAGCTGAGTAAAGATTATGGAGGGAAACTTTCTTTCTTTACTGTACAGGACGACTGCATTCAGAATGCTTGCTTATGGTAAGGCCGCAAATGCCAATGCTACTGAAATTTGGATGAGAGAGACCACATGCTAGAATACGACGATGTAATTTGCACGTGTCTTTGCTGAACGTGTTTGGACCAGAGTACCTGAGAGAACTAATTGTGGTGGACACAAAAAAATGGTTGGCAGTTAATTAAAATATCAAGAGGATTACCCGGTGTGCTCGGTTCAGTTGATTGCACGCACTGGCAATGTATGAACTGTCCCAAAGGATTGTGTGGGCAGTACCAAGGTCACTCCAAATAGGTCATCATCATACTTCAAGAAGTGACATTGAAGGATTTACATATTTGACATGTTTTCTTTGGCACACCTGATTCTAACAACTAGATGTCATGTTGCGCCAACTAGCTCAAAGGCCAACTGCAACCTGCACGTTAAGTGAATTATATGAAACATTAAATTGAAACTACATGCAGGAAGTTAAGCGAACTATTTAAAGGATTTTTTCCCCTCAACTCTCTGTAAATGATTATGATCATATGAAAGTTGTGTTTGGCCATATGACTTTGTAGCTTTGCTGGTTGGCTTGTGCTGCTGCACTTTCTCACTGACCACTTTCTGCCCCAGGCTATGAATCCTCTAGGTCGGTGCAACACATGTTAAGCTAACTATTTGAAACTGTGGCCAGGAAGTTAAGCAACACCAAAGGTAGCACGTCTAACAAATGTTCGTTCTATAAATAACCCACCATTAACATCAATAAGAGCACACACGGGAATGAAATAAAATTATCAGATGTGAATAACGAATGAAAACTAAAAAATAAGCCAAAGAGCAGCCTTTGGGAGGTGGTTCTGGAGGTTGTCCCCCCATCATGCTACTACTCGGGCGATCCAAGTTGGGATTACCTGAATTGGCCCGTCCTTCTGTGCGTGTCACAGCATCGGGCTCTATCCAAGCTCCCGGGCACGTGCTTTTTCGAGCAACTATGGCACCACATCCACCCGTTCTTAGGTCCTGGTAGTCCTTTTAGTTTGAGCAGTGCACTAACCGCCCTTGATAGCCGGACACGACTTAGTCGTTTGTATCAATTAGCAACCTTTGTTGTCGATCATTAGCAATTTTGCAACTTTTATTTATTGCTGCCACAAACCAAGTTGCCTTGGCCTTTTTAGAGAAATGTTGCCATTTTTCTTCGGTGCTTGTATGAACTCACAGAAATCTTTTAAAGCATGCAAAACTGAGTTAGTTTCAATATGTGGTCCATTACTAATATCTTTCATCATATTATATTAGGAGAAGTTTTTTGATGCAATCATAATGTAGCTCAATTCCTCCTTTACTACATGTATCCAATTTCCAAGTTTCTTGATTAAATTGAATTTCATCAAGCAACCCCCAAGCTTGGGTGATGATACCCTCCGTAAATGCTCTGTCGGCAATACATGCCAAATTTCACATTCTTGAATGTTTGGAGAATTGTTTGTAGTTAGTTGCTTTTCAAATGATAAAGACCACTTGTTAGATGTACCGGAAGAATAGTTTGCAGGAATAAGCAAATACATATGAAGTAACACAGAATGTGCATACATTTTTTTCTTTATGCTTGGGACATTTGCACTCGTAGCACGTCAGACTGGACCAAACTCATGTGAGAGATTTTCATCAATGTTAAGCGAACTATTTGAAGCAGGTTAGTAATCTTGTGAAGTTGAATCTATTTGAACCAATTGTAGTACGGAAGACAAGTGAGCTATTTGAGTACTTTTTCGAGATGTGTGCAAATGATTATGCTCGTATTGTGTTTGTATTTTCCGTGGTGATGAGCATTGTCCATTGCTTTCCTTAGCGACACATAAGTTGTTTGCTTGGGCAGGTGAATGGACTCTATTTTCTATGCTCCGACCTTTCTTCATTTTGTAGTTCCCAAATTTTGGTTGTTCAGTTGCCCTGGCTCGTACTCTTTGTGAATGTCTTTTTGGGCACGATAACACACTCAAAATTGTGTTGATGTTGTTTGTTTTTCCATCGCAAAGCTAGCGAGGAACTTACCCGTCGAACAATATTCGACCAACCTGAGTGGGATGTTTGCAATCGACGGGATGTGATGATCGCTTCTTTTAATTATCCCCTCTTCATTAAGGCTCCGTGTGTCGCGTTAGTAAAACAACGAACTAATGGACGCAGACCAAATTTCATCTCTAGTTAATTCATATTGATGACCTCATGAAGTTGGTTTTTAGAGTCCAGGAACACATCCCAAAACATCCTGCCGGACTAGACCGTAGTGTGGAAAGATGGAGTCGCATTTGAAGACACGTCAAGCATGCGCAAGCGCCTGACTCGATGTGCGTGTGGTTGCATCCTATCGGGCTACTTCGTTCATTGCCAGGTGGATGTTGGGTTGTGTCATTGCATCCCATTGGTTGTATGCTTTTTGTAGGATGTCTCCCAGTATTTACACTCTAGGGTCTACTCTGATGGCCCCGAGCCGCCTCGATTGTTGCCAATAGGGGTCCCCAGTTGTGTGCGTGATGTCATGTACCATAGGGGGGGGTGTGGTCGGCTTTTCTATGAGCCGACTATTGGGTTGCCCTTGTGTAACACCCCTAGTGTCTTACTACAGTAACCTCACACTAATGGTGCCATGTAATCAAGATTGACTAAGCCAAATTGCCCCTTGATAAAAACCCAAGTCAAATTCAAAATTCAAATTTAAAGTGAGAATTTAAATTCACTAACATGGTGGTAAAATAGTTCACATTTTAGCAAACATTCCAAAATAAATATTGGTGAAGAAAAACTACTTCACTTGTTTGCTCATTTGGGCTCTAGCATTTACAACAGGGCCAAAACAATATTTTAAATGTTATTTATATTTATGAGAAATTTCAAACCATTTTAAATCCTTCCCACACTTTTGTGGCAATGCCTAAAATTGCAGTGTGATTTATGGACCAAGAGCATAATTGGTTTGCTGCCAAAAATTGGCATGCCAATGTTTGGCATTGTGCCAAATATTGGCAACTACTTGGTTGGCTACGAGTTGTTTTGCCTCTCTCACATAAAGTTGCCAATAGTTGGCAAGTCTCGGTATTGCCAATAGTTGGCAGTGCCAACATTTGGCAAGCCAAATATTGGTAGCAAACCAATTATGCTCCAAGTTCCATATTTAATAAAAGTCATTTGCTATTTAAATCAAAGGGCAAAACAGGAAATATATAAAAAAACACTAGTGAATTGGGCCTTAGCAGTGCAGGCTCAGCCCACCACCACCCCTTGTCTTCTACCCCTGCTACAGTGGGGGACGGCAGCCGTGGCGGGCATCCATGGTGTTGGGAAACATAGCATGCAATTTCAAAAAATCTCCTATGCTCACGCAAGATATATCTAGGAGATGCATAGCAACGAGGGGAAGAGCGTGTCTACGTACCCTCATAGACCTAAAGCGGAAGTGTTTGACAACGCGGTTGATGTAGTCGAACTTCTTCTAGCTCCGACCGATCATGCACGGAACGTACGACACCTCCGAGTTCTGCACGCATTCCGCGCGATCACGTCCCTCGCCTTCTTGATCCAGCAAGGTGTCGAGGAAATAGATGAGTTCCATCAACACGATGGCGTGGTGCCAATGATGGTGAGGTGATCCGCCCAGGACTTCTCCTAAGCACCACGAGAATATGATCGAGAGTGTAAACTGTGGAGGGGGCGCCGCACACGGCTAACAATTGATATTGTGTGTTCTAGGCACCCCCTCCTCATATATATAGGTGGGAGGTAGTGGGGAGAGGCCAAGGGGCGCCCCAAGTGGGGCCAAATCCCACTTGGGCTCCTGCCCTGGTTCGGCCCCCTTCCTTGTATAGGCGCTAGGGGAAGGAAGGCGGAAGTGCCCCCCCTTTCCTTTCTCCCTTGAGGAGGGGAAGGAAGGAGGGACTTGCCCTCCCCTGGCCGGCCTGGTGGAGGGGCGCACCAGTGCCTTGTGGGCTGGTCTGTCCCTCCCTTGGCCCATTAAGCCCATATCTTTGCTGGGGTTGCCCGGAACCCCTTCCGGTGACCCTATATGTATCCGGTACCCTCCAGAACACTTCCGGTGTCCTAATACCATCGTCCTATATATCAATCTTTACCTCTCGACAATTTCGAGACTCGTCGTCATGTCTGTGATCTCATCCGGGACTCCGAACAACATTCGTTCACCAAATCACATAACTCATATAATACTAAATCGTCATCGAACGTTAAGCATGCGGACCCTACGGGTTCGAGAACTATGTAGACATGACCGAGACACCTTTCCGGTCAATAACCAATAGTGTAACCTGGATGCTCATATTTTCTCCTACATATTCTACGAAGATCTTTATCGGTCGAACCGTTATGACAACATACGTTATTCCTTTTGTCCATCGGTATGTTACTTTCCCGAGATTCGATCATCAGTATCCACATACCTAGTTCAATCTCGTTACCGACAAGTCTCTTTACTCGTTCCATAATACATCATATTGTAACTAACTCATTAGTAACTTTGCTTGCAAGGCTTCTTATGATGTGCATTACCGAGAGGGCCTAGAGATACCTCTCCAATACTCGGAGTGACAAATCCTAATCTCGATCTATGCCAACCCAATGAACACCTTCGGAGATACCTTTAGAGCATCTTTATAATCACCCAGTTACGTTGTGACGTTTGATAGCACACAAGGTATTCCTCCGGTATCCGGAGTTGCATAATCTAATAGTAGAAGGAATATGTGTTTGACATGAAGAAAGCAATAGCAATAAAACTGAACGATCAATATGCTAAGCTAACAGATGGGTCTTGTCCATCACATCATTCTCCTAATGATGTGATCCCATTCATCAAATGACAACACATGTCTATGGTTAGGAAACTTAACCATCTTTGATTAACGAGCTAGTCTAGTAGAGGCTTACTAGGGACACGGTGTTTTGTCTATGTATCGACACATGTATCAAGTTTCTGATTAATACAATTCTAGCATGAATAATAGACATTTATCATGATATAAGGAAATATAAAATAACAACTTTATTATTGCCTCTAGGGCATATTTCCTTCAGTCTCCCATTTGCACTGGAGTCAATAATCTAGTTCACATTGCCATGTGATTTAACACCAATAGTTCACATGTTTATGTGCTTAACACCCATAGTTCACATCGCCATGTGACCAACACCCAAAGGGTTTACTAGAGTCAATAATCTAGTTCACATCACTATGTGATTAACACCCAAAGAGTACTAAGGTGTGATCATGTTTTGCTTGTGAGAGAAGTTTAGCCAACGGATCTGCCACATTCAGATCTGTATGTATTTTGCAAATTTCTATGTCTACAATGCTCTGCATGGAGCTACTCTATATAATTGCTCCTACGTTCAATAGTATCTAGATTGAGACTTAGAGTCATCTAGATTAGTGTCAAAGCTTGCATCGATGTAACTCTTTACGATGAACTCTTTATCACATCCATAACCGAGAAACATTTCCTTAGTCCTCTTTAAGGTAACTAAGGATAATTTTGACCACTGTCCAGTGATCTAGTCCTGGATCACTATTGTACCCTCTTGCCAAACTCATGGCAAGGTACACAACAGGTTTGGTACATAACATGGCATACTTTATAGAACATATGGCTAAGGCATAGGGAATGACTTTCATTCTCTCTTTATCTTCAGCCATGGTCGGGTTTTGAGTCTTTACTCGACTTCATACCTTACAATATAGGCAAGAACTCCTTCTATGACCGATCCATTTTGAACTCCTTCAAAATCCTGTCAAGGTATGCACTCATTGAAATTCTTATCAAGCGTCTTGATCTATCTCTATAGATCTTGATGCCCAATATGTAAGCAGTTTCACCGAGGTCTTTCATTGAAAAATTCTTATTCAAATATCCTTTTATGCTATCCAGAAATTCTACATCATTTCCAATCAACAATATGTCATCCACATATAATATTAGAAATGCTACAGAGCTCCCGCTCACTTTCTTGTAAATACAGGCTTCACCATAAGTCTATATAAAACCATATGCTTTGATCACCTTATCAAAGCGTATATTCCAACTCTGAGATGCTTGCACCAGTCCATAGATGGATCGTTGGAGTTTGCACACTTTGTTAGCACCTTTAGGATCGAGAAAACCTTTTGGTTGCATCATATACAACTCTTCTTTAAGAAATCCATTAAGGAATGCAGTTTTGACATCCATTTGCCAGATTTCATAAAATGCGGCAATTGCTAACATGATTCGGGAAGACTTGAGCATCGCTATGAGTGAGAAAATCTCATCGTAGTCGACACCTTGAACTTATCGAAAACCTTTTGCGACAAGTCAAGCTTTGTAGACAGTAACATTATCATCACGTCAGTCTTCTTCTTGAAGATCCATTTATTCTCTATGGATCGCCGATCATCGGGCAAGTTCACCAAAGTCCATACTTTGTTCTCATACATGGATCCTATCTCAGATTTCATGGCCTCAAGCCATTTATCAGAATCTGGGCTCATCATAGCTTCTTCATAGTTCGTAGGTTCATCATGGTTTAGTAACATGACTTCCAGGACAAGTACCATACCACTCTGGTGCGGAATGTGCTCTGTTTGACCTATGAGGTCCAGTAGTAACTTGATCTGAAGTTTCATGATCATCATCATTAGCTTCCTCTCTACTTGGTGTAGGCATCACGGGAACGAATTTCACTAATGTGCTACTTTCCAATTCGAGAGAAGGTACAATTACCTCATCAAGTTCTACTTTCTGCCCACTCACTTCTTTCGAGAGAAACTCCTTCTCTAGAAAGGTTCCATGCTCGACAACAAAGATCTTGCCTTTGGATTTGTGGTAGAAGGTGTACCCAATTGTTTCCTTATGGTATCCTATGAAGATGCACTTCTCCGATTTGGATTCGAGCTTATCAGGCCGAAGCCTTTTGACATAAGTGTCGCAACCCCAAACTTTAAGAAATGGCAGCTTAGGTTTCTTGCCAAACCACAGTTTATATGGTGTCGTCTCAATGGATTTAGGCGGTGCCCTATTTAACGTGAATGCAACTGTCTCTAATGCATAACCTGATGAGGACATCAATACCATTGTTACACCCACAACCCCTGCTGTTATACATACTGGACCAATTACTAGAGCTCGCACACGCCAATTAAATTATCAGGTACTTTCGTTTCTTGGTAATGATTCTAATGTTCATGAGAATATGATGCTGCCTAAATTGGATACATTTGTTTTCCTTACAAATGAAGGGCCTAGCTTGGCGAAGGATGAACATTGGAGCAAGAACAAGCATGGAGTTGATGGCATCGCAAGGGAAACAAGAACGGAGTTTCAAGTGATGATTTCAGGACTTTGAAGCCACCATAATGAGTGCACGAAGCCTTGGCCGAAATATACAAGATGCCACTTCATAATTTTCGTCTAGAGGCTATTATAAGTGTTGCGTCACCTTATTATTGGGCCAGGCCCATGTAATTTTGAAATACATAATTATAGGTTGTTTTTAGAGTCCGTATGTGTGGGGAAACAAGAGATAGGGTTGGTTTCAGACCCCTCCCCCAAGGGCCACGAAATTCCTCCCCTCTTCCTCCATATATATAGCCCTTAGGGCACCGTTTAGACTTTGTGTTTTGTTTAGATTAAAAGTTCGCCATAGCTGCAACTTCACTTCGTTTGTGTTCAACGACCAGACAAAGGCGTCACAGAATCCCACCTTCATTAATAAAGCTTTCCTCTTATATTTGCAATATCTAGATTGCAATCTCAATTTCTTGCTTGTTCTTCGTTTGCTCACTGGAAACAGACCCTCGTGGTCAGGTTGATCGTGCTCCGGCGTGGTTAATAACCCCTCGGAAGTTGGTTTAGCGATTGCTAAGGCGCGACGTCTCGCACATTCGTAGTCGGATCGTTAAGGTCGGCTCCCACAGAAAACGACATCCACCATCTCATCGAAACATCGGGACACCTTTGCCTCTATCAAATGGTATGATATTTCTAGGTTGCTCGGTGAGATTTTACAGTTTTTTTGTAGTTTAGGTCGAGTCTGTTTTTCATACCTATTGTAACACCCCGGATATGATTTTCCCTATATGTATTCCAACTCTTGCCGTTTCCGGCCTTAAGTTATTTTATTTTCTCGGGTTCGGGTTTTTGTCTCTATGTGTTGTTCTCGTTGTCATGCATCTCATATCATGTCATCATGTGCATTGCATTTGCATACGTGTTCATCTCATGCATTCGAGCTTTTTCCCCGTTGTCCATTTTGCATTCCAACGCTTCGTTCTCCTCCGGTGGTCATTTCTACCTTTCTTTCAAGTGTGGGGATTAAACATTTCCGGTTTGGACCGAGACTTGCCAAGCAGCCTTGGTTTACTACCGGTAGACCGCCTGTCAAGTTTCGTACCATTTGGACTTCGTTTGATGCTCCAACAGTTAACCGAGGGACCGAAAAGGCCTCATGTGTGTTGCAGCCCAACACCCCTCCAAGTTGGCCCAAAACCCACCAAAAACCTCTCCATCATCTAGAGCGTTCGATCACGATCGCGTGGCCGCAAACCGCACCTCATTTGGACTCTCCTAGCTCCCTCCATGTCTATATAAAGACCCCCATTCGAAATCCCGGATCCAAACCCTAGATCCATCTTCGTCCGCCGCCGCCGGACAAAAACCTCAGTCGACGGACGTGTCCGACTTCCACCCCGCCGCCACGTGTCCCCGCCCGAGTCGCCGCCGCCTCCACCTACCGCGCCGGCCCGGCGAGCCCGCGGGAGGCCCTCCTGGCCCAGTTCCCGCGCGCCGCCGCCCGCGCCCGACGTCCTCTTTCTCCTTCGCCGCACCGCCTCCCCGCCTCCTCTCGCCGGACCTCCGCCGCCGCGCCATTGCCGGCCGGAGGAGAGCTCCAGCCCGGTCGCCGCGTCCTCCCTTCGCCGCCCGCGCGCCCCAAGGCGCCGGCCACCCTCGCCGACCTCGCTCCCGTGCCGCTCCGGCCCCTCACCACCCGGATCCGGCGCCCCGACAAGTTCCTCGACGATTCTGGCGAAGTTCCGGCTAACCTCGTTTCGCGTGAAGCCCCGGATCTGGATCTGAGATTTAAATCTCGGTTGACTTTCTCCCGAAACCCTAGTTCATATTGCCATGTTCATCGTGCTATAACTTTGCATCCGTAACTCCGTTTTGGGCATATAGCATTATCAAAATGTTCGTCTCAGAGAGCACATCATTTCATCTCATTGCATCATTTTCATTTGAGTTTATCTTGATGCCGGAAATGCTGTTAGAAGAGTGCTATTTGAGTTAATTGTCAGATCTGCTGCTCCATTTAGCTATTTGTCATTTTTGTCATGATTAATGTGTGCATGATATGCCCTAATGCTCTACATATGTTTTGTTAAGGGTTTTGCCATCTTTCTAGAGGTGCAACCCATGTATTTTTGTGATGTGTGTGGTGACTAGCACAAGCTTGCAAAGTGAGGCACTTGGTAATGCTGATTTCAGGGACTTAGCATTTCCACTAAGTCCTTGAGCTGTTTATTTCATATGGCCATATGTTCATGTTGTTTCCTAGTGATCCGTGCCTCTTTTGAGGATGATCAGTAAGGATGTTTTGTTAATCTTGTAGTGCTCTATCCATCCATGTATTTGTTTGCAAGTATGGAGCACCCTAGCTTGAGTCAATCGAGCTCTACTTTTGCTATTTCGTGAATCTGGGCAGATTGTCTATTTGTTAGCGATTTTGCCGAGGATGTTGTAGTTGATCCGTGCATGCTATGTTATTGTTCTTGCCATGTCTAGCTTGTATTTTGTGTATTCTTGATGGGTGTATGTTTAGCTTGTTATGACTTGCTCTGTAGTGAGTGCATCAAGCTCGTAAACATGCCTACTTGATATCTGTTTTCAGCATGCTCCAGTTTTCACTAAGTCTGTGATCTGATTATGTTTTTGCCATGTTCACATGCTTGCAAATGTATTTTCTGATCCCTTATGGCTCAAGGTCACTAAGGGACTTTTGTTAAGCTCTTTGAGTAGCTCCATGCCATGCTTTACTTTGCCATGTTCAGATCCTGTAGCATGTAGTTTTGTTGCTCCAAAGAGTGCTATCTGATCTGAGATTCCAGACAAGTGTTATTTTCACTAAGTCTGAAATCTGTTTACCAAATGCATTTTTGCCATACTTGTTTGAACCTGTTAATGAATGATTTGGCTGTAGCTCAGTGCTAGACTTTTGTTAAGCATCATGAATGGATTCCTGCCATGTATTTTGATGCCATGTTTGGGTGCTGTAGCATGTTCATCTTGTTGCATTTAGATGGCTACTTGCTGTAAATCGCAGAACGTGGTCATATTTGAATTGCTTGCCATTTCCAAACCGTAACTCCGATTCCGGTGTTCTTTATATCATTTTCAAGCGATTTCATCTCATCTTTCCAGTGGCACACTTGGATTTCCATGTTGAGGCCAGGTTCATGCATCCCTTGTCAAATCTTGCATATGCATCCCGCATCGCATCCCGCATAGCATACCATCCTTGCATCATATTGTTTGATCCTTGCACGTGGTTGATTATACTAACGAGGAGCCCGTTGAGTTTGCTTTCGAGGATCCAGTCAACTCTGACAACTTTGCAGGCAAGATGATCATACCCTCGAAATCACTACTATCTTCGCTATGCTAGATGCTCGCTCTTTTGCTATGCCAATGCTACGATGCCTACCACTTGCTTTCAAGCCTCCCAAATTGCCATGTCAAATCTCTAACCCACAATGTCCTAGCAAACCATTGATTGGCTATGTTACCGCTTTGCTCAGCCCCTCTTATAGCGTTGCTAGTTGTAGGTGAAGATTGGAGACCGTTCCTTGTTGGAACATTATTTACTTGTTGGGATATCATTATATTGCCATGTTATCTTAATGCATCTATATACTTGGTAAACGGTGGAAGGCTCGGCCTCTCGCCTAGTGTTTTGTTCCACTCTTGCCGCCCTAGTTTTCCGTCATATCGGTGTTATGTTCCCGGATTTTGCGTTCCTTATGCGGTTGGGTTATAATGGGAACCCCTTGATAGTTCGCCTTGATTAAAACTTTTCCAGCAATGCCCAACCTTGGTTTTACCATTTGCCACCTAGCCTCTTTTTCCCTTGCGTTTCCGGAGCCCGAGGGTCATCTTATTTTAGCCCCCCCCCCCGGGCCAGTGCTCCTCTGAGTGTTGGTCCGAACTAGAGTCCTGTGCAGCGCCCCCTCAGGGAAACTCGAGGTTTGGTTTTAGTTGTATGGAGCGCTCATCTGAGTGTGCCCTGAGAACGAGATATGTGCAGCTCCTATCGGGATTTGTCGGCACATTCGGGCGGTGTTGCTGGATTTGTTTTAACTTGTCGAAGTGTCTTGAAGAACCGAGGTACCGAGTCTGATCGGAACGTCTCAGGAGGAGGTCAATTCCTTCGTTGACCGTGAGAGCTTGTCATGGGCTAAGTTGGGACTCCCCTGCAGGGTTTTGAACTTTCAAAAGCCGTGCCCGCGGTTATGGGCAGATGGAAATTTGTTAATATTCGGTTGTAGATAACTTTAACCTTAACTTAATTAAAATGAATCAACAGTGTGAGTTACCGTGATGGTCTCTTCTCGGCGGAGTCCGGGAAGTGAACACGGTGTTGGAGTAATGTTTGCCGCAGGATGCCCTCTAGTTACTCGTTCGTGCTTTGCCTCCTCTGCTCGCTCTCTTTTGCGAACAGGATAGCCACCATATATGCTAGTCGCTTGCTGCAGCTCCACATGTTTACCTTGCCTTACCTATAAGCTTAAATAGTCTTGATCGCGAGGGTGCGAGATTGCTGAGTCCCTGTGGCTCACAGATTACTATTACACCAGATGCAGGGCCTGATGATTCCGCTCCAGATGACGCGCTTGAGCTCAAGTGGGAGTTCAATGAGGACTCTCAACGATACTACGTGTCTTTCCCTGATGATCAGTAGTGGTGCCCAGTTGGGGGTGATCGGGACCGTGTCGCATGTTGGGTTATCTTTTATTTTGGCGCCGTAGTCGGGCCATGAGTGTTTGAATGATGTAATGTTATTTATGCACTTTGATTGACGTGGCGAGTGTAAGCCAACTATGTTTCTCCCCTTTATTATTTATGTTACATGGGATGTTGTGAAGATTGCCTAACTTGCGACATTGCTTTCAATGCGGTTATGTCTCTAAGTCGTGCCTCGACACGTGGGAGCTATAGCCGCATCGAGGGCGTTACAAGTTGGTAATCAGAGCCTTCCCCGACCTTAGGAGCCCCATTGCTTGATCGTTTTTAGCAGCCGAGTTGTGTCTAGAAAAAAATGTTTTGAGTCATTTAGGAATTACATATCGGAGAGTTTAGGAATTCTTTTTTACTTCCCAGTCTCCTCATCACTCTGGTAAGGCATCCTGACGTAGAGTTTTGACTCTTCTCTTCTCAAATTTCACTAAAAAAATTTTTTAGGATCACGCGGGTATCTTGGAATCATTCCGATGGTTTTATGACGAGAACATTGTCTTGGTGCCTCCTGTCAGGGGTTTTGTGGAAGTGTCCCGGGGAGTTGAGCTCTGAGGTGTTGTCGTCATAATTTTATCGTTGCAGTTCTGGAATACCTGAGTTTAGTACGCCGACATCGAAAATCTCTTTTATGCAGTTCGTTGGTGAGATAACCTCGACGCCACCCAGTACTGGGGCGGGAGTTCGGGAGTGATAGAGGCGAGGGTGTCCCGATCTTTCGATGAGATGATAACTATCGATTTGGTGGAGACGACTTTGACGATCCGACTACAAACGTGCACGACGTTGCGCCTTAGCAATCGCTAAACCAACTTCCGAGGGTTATTGACCATGCCGGAGCACGATCAACCTGACCACGAGGGTCTGTTTCCTACGAGCAAACGAAGAACGAGCAAGAATATGATAAAGCAATCTGAATATTGCAAATATATATGAGGTATTGATAATGGTGGGGATCCGGAAGCGGTCTTGGTCTGGTCGTTGGACACAAACGAAGTACACGAAGTTGCAATGGCTAACTTTTAACTAAACAAATCCCAAGGAAAAAGCTACTAGATGGATCTACTTATATAGGAGCAAGGGGTGGCGGCCAAGGAGGTGGGAGGACGTCCCAAGGCAGCCTAAAACTAACCCTAGGTCGTACAAGGTTCATGGGCCCAAGTGGAGGTGATGCAACACCTTTGGGCTTCTAGTTTGACTCGGATTCTGCTGCAATGTTAGATTGTTTCGTCCGTAACTCAACGCTCCGGACGAATTTGAAGGTGAATCCAATTGGGATGGAAAGAGCACGAAATCTAGTTTCCAAGAAAAAACGAATCACCCAATTCGGAGTCCGTATGAAAAAGTTGTTGGCGTTTTGAGTCAGGTATGTCTGTGTAGTCCGAATCTGAATCCAGAACGTGAGAGACTTGGACTCTATCTTCTCTTGGCCCAAAAGTGACGTGAGAGGACTTTTTGAACACAACCTAAACATCTCCTTTTCCCTTATCTTCATATGTGGATTGTACAAATGTCCCATACACCTGCAATTAGACAAAACACAAAAGTGTGTGAAGTATTTTTGTTCTGGATAACATAAATAGACTATTGAATAGTTTGCATTAGAAATCACCTGACAAATATGCATGTATGCAATATTTTTGGTCGTATCCAAGGTAGTCATGTCCTCATCAGGCCACGAAATTGATAGAGGCGAGGGTGTCCCGATCTTTCGATGAGATGATAACTATCGATTTGGTGGAGACGACTTTGACGATCCGACTACAAACGTGCACGACGTTGCGCCTTAGCAATCGCTAAACCAACTTCCGAGGGTTATTGACCACGCCGGAGCATGATCAACCTGACCACGAGGGTCTGTTTCCTGCGAGCAAACGAAGAACGAGCAAGAATATGATAAAGCAATCTGAATATTGCAAATATATATGAGGTATTGATAATGGTGGGGATCCGGAAGCGGTCTTGGTCTGGTCGTTGGACACAAACGAAGTACACGAAGTTGCAATGGCTAACTTTTAACTAAACAAATCCCAAGGAAAAAACTACTAGATGGATCTACTTATATAGGAGCAAGGGGTGGCGGCTAAGGAGGTGGAAGGACGTCTCAAGGCAGCCTAAAACTAACCCTAGGTCGTACAAGGTTCATGGGCCCAAGTGGAGGTGATGCAACACCTTTGGGCTTCTAGTTTGACTCGGATTCTGCTGCAATGTCAGATTGTTTCGTCCGTAACTCAACGCTCCGGACGAATTTGAAGGTGAATCCAATTGAGATGGAAAGAGCACGAAATCTAGTTTCCAACAAAAAAAGAATCACCCAATTCGGAGTCCAGATGAAAAAATTGTTGGCGTTTTGAGTCAGATATATCTGTGCAGTCCGAATCTGAATCCAGAACGTGATAGACTTGGACTCTATCTTCTCTTGGCCCAAAAGTGACGTGAGAGGACTTTTTGAACACAACCTAAACATCTCCTTTTCCCTTATCTTCATATGTGGATTGTACAAATGTCCCATACACCTGCAATTAGACAAAACACAAAAGTGTGTGAAGTATTTTTGTTCTGGATAACATAAATAGACTATTGAATAGTTTGCATTAGAAATCACCTGACAAATATGCATGTATGCAATATTTTTGGTCGTATCCAAGGTAGTCATGTCCTCATCATCCTCCCCTTTTTGAAAACAAAGCCGTCCTCGGCATTGCTTAATCTGAAATGTGGCTAACAAAAGAGACAAGGTGTACATGTTGTATATGTATATGTCATCCATTTTAACTTCCCTTGATTTTTGCACATATGTCACATGTATACATGAGTAACTTTCATTGTTCATAAAATCTAAAGCCGAAAAATTATCACAAGAAGTAGAAGGCATGAAAATATTGCAACTCAGTTTGCACATATAAGTGAAGCTCTTATTCACTTCAAAAGATTGGCAATGTTCATCATTAAACCATCCTAACTTCGATGAATAAACCTTACTTGCATCAAATTTACATGCTATAACATGCTTAAATAAGCAAACATGCAATAAGTCATTGGACACAGAATCATCATCAAGATTAGAGGTCATATCAAAATGATTAAACATTGGTTCTTTTGCATCAACAGTTAATTCAATGGGTGCACTCAAAATTGTTGATATTTCAGTTGTTTGATCACATGATGCATTCATGACAGTAAAAAGAGTCTCTAAAATAGGTGGTGTGCTCAAATCAACAGGTAACTCAACACATGATGCATTCAAGTTAACTAGGCATGCTTCATTCTCATGTGAAGTTATATCATCAAGACCTTTACTGTTACCTCGCAGAGATGTAGCTGATGTAGGTACGGACGTTGACAATGTACCATACTCTTGAGATGATATCACGCTCACAATCCGAGGTGGGGCTGCTCTAGTAGGTGCAATATGGAGTAACCAACCGGCGGTGGTGAGCATGAACTGGAATAGTAGTTGTTGTAGTCACCCAATGCATCCTCCTGTATTTGTCTCTCAAAGGTACAAGCACGGACATACATACCAGTAATGCGACGAGGAATATACTGAAATCTTGCCTGAATATCATGGTTCAAACCACCAAAAAATCTATTCATTGTATCATCCTCAGATTCTTCTATGTCACAATGATGCATATAAGATTTGAACTCTTGGTAGTAAGCATGAACAGTGTTACTGCCTTGTTTTAATTGCTCCAATTTGCGACGCAATTCACGACGATAGTAAGGAGGAAAAAATTGTTGTCTCATTACAGCTTTCAAAACTTTCCAAGTTGTGGGTTGGTTATCAATGTTTTTTTACAATGTACACTCCACCAAACAGAAGCAAAACCAGTAAATGCTCTAATGGTAGCTCGTACTCTCTCAAGTTCAGAAAAATCATGGTGACTAAAAACTTGTTCTACTTCAAGCTCCCAAGCTAGATAAATAGCAGGATTAAATCTACCCTCAAATGATGGTAAAAAGATAACCTGACCATATGCTTGTGTGTGTTGTCCCAACTCTCGTGATGGTGAAGATGTGTCCGTCATCCAAGAACTTCTATCTCTGAAACCTGTCATGATTAGTAGAAACAAGAACCAAAATTCGAGAATAATGTTCCTATGAACTACTAGGATGTGGTTGTAAAGTGCTCACAGTAAAGCAAATATCGATATATTACAAGTTCTTACCATGCGGCAGGTGGTGACAGGCAACCAGCGGTGTCAAATAACTCTGAAGATTGTGTAAAACGATTGCCAGGGGAACTTACGTATACACGGTAGAAATATGTGGAGCTGGGTTGGCTATATATGGTAGCAAAAGATTAGCAATAATCAATTCAGAGATGCAATGTTGAATAAATGCTCAACGACGGTACTGTGCTGGTCCTAGACTAGACCAAACTAGAGACGCGAGCCTAGAACACTAATGAGGTCACGTCGTAGCACAACTAGCATCAATAAAGGATATGAAGTAGCTCTGGACAGCAAGATATAAGTGAAGATCACAATAGCAGTAGACCTATTTAGAAGCTGATGTTGAGGTGCCAAATACTGAACTAGCTTCTGCAACTATTTAGATGCGGCTCGTCGCTAGCTTTCATTTGAGTACTCGCGGAGCCAAAACAGACTTCATATGAAGAAGTTATGCATGTTTTACTGAACAGTGCACAAAACAGATTCCAATCCGAATTCAACGACGAGATTGAGTCTAGATAGATCCGAATTTTGTTTTTTTTCTCCTCTCTTTTTTTTCTCACACTTTTTTCTTTTCCTTTCTTTTTTTTCTCTGACTTTTTTTTTACTTTTTTTCTCTCGTTTTTTTCTCTATCTTTTTTTTCTCTCCCTCTTTCCAAAACAAACTAGATAAGATGTAGATTGGATCAAGCGAAGATGGGAACGATCTCAACTATGATTATGGCAATGAACGGTGGGTAGCACGTGGAGGAAATTGATGGATGGGTGGTGGACAGCGGAAGGGATAATGATGCAGCGGCGACGTGACTAATGTGAACAGAACTCGAAACTCTAAACGACCTAGACACTAAGACCAGCAACTCGACACGACGATGCAACCGATAATTCAACTATGCAAGCAATGAAAAGAAAATTGCAAAGGCTCAGACTGGCTTGGACAAAGGATGAATACATCTAACTCTTTTTTGTGGATTTTTCTTGGACAATAGGTAAGAAAATAAATCTAATCTAGGAAAACTGGAAATTCTCACAGAGCAACCTGAAAACTGATACCACTTGATATGAGGCGAGGGAGTCCCGATCTTTCGATGAGATGATAACTATCGATTTGGTGGAGACGACTTTGACGATCCGACTACAAACGTGCACGACGTTGCGCCTTAGCAATCGCTAAACCAACTTCCGAGGGTTATTGACCACGCTGGAGCACGATCAGCCTGACCACGAGGGTCTGTTTCCTGCGAGCAAACGAAGAACGAGCAAGAATATGATAAAGCAATCTGAATATTGTAAATATATATGAGGTATTGATAATGGTGGGGATCCGGAAGCGGTCTTGGTCTGGTCGTTGGACACAAACGAAGTACACGAAGTTGCAATGGCTAACTTTTAACTAAACAAATCCCAAGGAAAAAGCTACTAGATGGATCTACTTATATAGGAGCAAGGGGTGGCGGCCAAGGAGGTGGGAGGACGTCCCAAGGCAGCCTAAAACTAACCCTAGGTCGTACAAGGCTCATGGGCCCAAGTGGAGGTGATGCAACACCTTTGGGCTTCTAGTTTGACTCGGATTCTGTTGCAACGTCAGATTGTTTCGTCCGTAACTCAATGCTCCAGACGAATTTGAAGGTGAATCCAATTGTAATGGAAAGAGCACGAAATCTAGTTTCCAACAAAAAAATAATCACCCAATTCGGAGTCCGTATGAAAAAGTTGTTAGCGTTTTGAGTCAGGTATGTCTGTGCAGTCCGAATCTGAATCCAGAACGTGAGAGACTTGGACTCTATCTTCTCTTGACCCAAAAGTGACGTGAGAGGACTTTTTGAACACAACCTAAACATCTCCTTTTCCCTTATCTTCATATGTGGATTGTACAAATGTCCCATACACCTGCAATTAGACAAAACACAAAAGTGTGTGAAGTATTTTTGTTCTGAATAACATAAATAGACTATTGAATAGTTTGCATTAGAAATCACCTGACAAATATGCATGTATGCAATATTTTTGGTCGTATCCAAGGTAGTCATGTCCTCATCAGGGAGTATCGCCATAACTTGTATAACGGATGCTTTTCGAAGGTTGAGGTAGATGGTTTCCAAAGTTTTTTCTCGGTTATGTGTTGAAGGATGGATACAGCTGGATGTAGGATTTGTTAGATTTGGTTGATATATTATGCTTCCCTTGTATCCCCAACACCTGATTGCATAACCGGAAAGGTTCGGGAGTTTCATAGGTGGGAATTCTTGTAGCTCTAGTTCTTCTTTCACGAATATTTGGTTTGAGATTGGGATTTCTTACCGAGTATTCGTTCTTGATCCGTACCTTGTTGATTTATTTCTCTACCTAAATTCTAAGTGGCTTTTCAATTTATGGATATGTGACCATTTCAAGAGGAATGCATTCATTCATTTTGTTCGGATGTGAAGACTTTATGTTGCAATTTTCATTCCGTTGGATTCAGCTTCATTTTATTTGTCAATGTGCTAACGGTGGTCAACCTCTTCAGGATGGCTCCCGCTAAGAGCACCAATCAGAATCAGAATCAGGATCCGCTACCACCTCCACCTCCTCCGGAGGCATGGCAAGCTGTGATGGCCGCAACCAATGCAAACACACAGTTGATCATGCAAATTCTTCAAGAGCGCAATCAAGGCAACCAAGGGAACCAAGGCAACAATTAGAATCACTTTGCTACACTCAACCAGTTCCTCGCTAACGGGCCAAAGACTTTCAGCAATTGTGTTGAGGCAACCGATGCTGACGATTGGCTCGTGGATCTGTGCAAGCATTTCGAGTGCAGTAACGTCAGGCCTGAGGACTTCGTCAAGTTCGCTTCCTTCCAACTCAAAGATCAAGCTGCAGAATGGTTTCAGCAGTACAAGGATTCCAGAGGTGGACGTGCTATTACCTGGGATGAATTCCGTCAAGACTTCAAAGCTCATCATGTTCCCCAGAGCGTGGTTGAAAGCAAGCGTGAGGAATTCCGCAACCTGAAGCAAGGCTCTTTGTCTATCTATGACTACAACAAATTGTTCCAGAAGCTCGCCCGCTTTGCTAAGCAGGACGTCCCTGATGAGAAGAGCATGATATACTAGTTTAGGGGTGGTCTCAGAGAAGAAATTCAGCTAGCTCTTGTTCTCTTTGAGCCCTTGAGGTACGATGAGTTCTACAACATGGCATTGAAGCAAGAGGCTGCTCAACTGAAGTGTGATGCTTCCAAGAAGCGAGTCAGAGATGTTACTCCTTCTTCCTCTACTCAAGTGGCCAAGCAGCAGAAGTATTGGCTTCCTCCTCCCCCGTTTCGTCAGCCGTATCAGAAGAGCAAAGGTGGCAGTGGATCTTCCCACCCACCCAACCCTGGCTTTCAGAACAAGACTTCGTCTCAAGCTCCAAGATCGAGTGCTCCGTACCATCGTCCGCTTTCAGAGGTCACGTGCAACAAGTGCCAACAGAAGGGTCACTATGCCAACAAGTGCTTCAATCGAGGCGTCTCCCTCCTCCTCCTCCTGTGAGATCGGCAAGTACAGCTGTGGTCAAGCATAACCCCAAGCACACCAAGGTTAACATGGTGAATGCAGCTCAGGCAGAGGACTCGCCAGATGTCATCATGGGTAACTTCCCAGTTAACTCTTTTCCCGCAAAAGTTCTTTTTGACACTGGTGCATTGCATTGTTTCATGTCAAGATCATTTGTTTCCAAGCATGACGTCGTTTCGCAAATGTTGGGTAAACCTATGGGAGTGGTTTCTCCGGCTAAGTCGATGAGGGCTACTTCAATAGTCCCGGATGTTTCTATCATGATGGGTGATTTCAAGTTTCTGGCTTCTCCAATGATCCTTGGTAACTCGGATATTGATCTTATTCTCGGGATGGATTGGCTTTCTAAGCACAAGGCTTAGCTTGATTGTGCAGCCAGGCAGATCCAATTGACTCATTCGTCTGAGGATGTAATTGTCTTTGCCGCGAATGACGATACTATCCGTCTGTTTTCTCTCAATGAGAAGGGTGAACTGGATGCATCTCGCAAATTTCAGTCGTTTGCGAATATCAAGACGTCTTTCCAGAAGAGCTTCTAGGAATGCCTCCGCACCGGCCAGTTGAATTCGTCATTGATCTTGAGCCAGGCGTGAAACCAGTGTGCAAGCGTCCTTACAAGCTCGGACCTGAAGAGTTGAAGGAGCTGAAGAAGCAACTCGATATTCAAGAGAGAATGGGTCTCATTCGGCCTAGTTCTTCTCCATGGGGTTGTGGTGTTCTTTTTGTGAAGAAGAAGGATGGAACGGACCGACTTTGTGTTGATTACCATCCATTGAACAAGAAGACCATCAAGAACAAATACCCACTTCCCAACATCAACGAGTTGTTCGAACAACTCAAAGGTGCCCAAGTATTCTCCAAGCTTGATCTCCGTATGGGTTATCATCAGATTCGAATCCGTGAACAAGATATTCCCAAGACGGCTTTCAGGACAAGCTATGGTTCATATGAATACACTGTCATGTCTTTTGGCCTCGTCAACGCTCCTCCGACGTTCTCTCGCATGATGAACTTTATCTTCAACGCCTACACCAATGACTTCGTTTTGGTCTATCTTGACGACATTCTGGTTTTCTCGAAGAACAAGGAAGATCATGCCAAGCACTTGCGTTTGGTACTCGATAAGCTCAGAGAACACCAGTTCTACGCCAAGTTCTCCAAGTGCGAATTTTGGCTCGATGAGGTTCTTTATCTTGGTCATATCATCTCTGCCAAGGGCATTGCCGTGAATCCTGAGAAGGTGTCTGCAATTGTGAATTGGGAACCTCCTCAGAACGTGAAGCAACTCCGTAGCTTCCTCGGTCTCGCAAGCTACTGCCGAAGATTCGTTGAAAACTTTTCTAAGATCGCGAAGCCTCTCTCAAATCTTCTCCAGAAGCACGTCAAGTACGTTTGGTCTCCGGAGTGTGACATTGCTTTCAACACTTTGAAAGAGAAATTGATCACTGCTCCAGTTCTGACTCCACCCGATGAATCCAAACCGTACGAGGTCTTTTGTGATGCCTCTCTCCAAGGTCTTGGCGCAGTGTTGATGCAAAAGAAGAAAGTTGTTGCTTATACCTCTCGCCAGTTGAAGCCCAATGAGAAGAACTACCCCACTCATGATCTCGAGTTGGCGGCAGTTGTGCATGCTCTTTTGACTTGGAGACATCTCTTATTGGGAAGAAAAGTGGACATTTTTACTGATCACAAGAGTCTCAAGTACATCTTCACTCAGCCTAATCTCAACCTCAGGCAAATTCGATGGGTCGAAATGATTCAAGAGTATAATCCGAGTATCGAGTATACTCCAGGCAAGGCTAATGTGATTGCGGACCCATTGAGCAGAAAGGCTTACTGCAACAGTCTGATTCTCAAGCCTTATCAACCCGAGCTTTGTGAAGCTTTCCGCAAACTTAATCTGCAAGTTGTTCCTCAAGGTTTCCTCGCCAACCTTCAAGTCTCTCCTACCTTGGAAGACCAGATTCGCCAAGCCCAGCTTCTTGATGCTATGGTGAAAAAGGTGAAGATTGGGATTGCCAAGAGCCAACCCAAGTACAAGTGCTACCGCCTTGATGACAAGAATACTCTCTTCTTCGAGGATCGTATTGTTGTACCCAAAGGTGACCTCCGTAAAGTGATCATGAACGAGGCTCACAATTCTCTCCTCTCCATCCACCCTGGGAGCACGCAGATGTATTGGGACCTCAAGCAGGCTTAGTGGTGGACTCGAATGAAGCGTGAGATTGCTCAATTCGTGAATGAGTGTGATGTCTGCAGAAGAGTGAAGGCAGAACACCAAAGGCCAGCTGGTCTCCTCCAACCTCTTGCCATTCTAGAATGGAAGTTTGATCACATTGAGATGGACTTCGTGACTGGGTTTCCAAAGTCCAAGCGTAGCAATGATGCTATATTCATTGTCATCGACAAACTCACCAAAGTGGCTCACTTTCTGCCTATCAAAGAGTCAATCACTCTAGCTCAATTGGCGGAACTCTATACCTCTCGAATTGTCTCTCTGCACGGTATTCCACAAGTGATCTCTTCAGACCGTGGCAGCATCTTTACCTCCAAGTTTTGGGATTCTTTTCAGAAGGCCATGGGCACCAACATCCACTTCAGTACAGCTTTCCATCCTCAAACTAGCGGTCAAGTCGAGCGTGTCAACCAGATTCTTGAAGATATGCTCAGGGCTTGTGTGATCTCCTTCGGCATGAAGTGGGAGGATTGTCTTTCTTATGCTGAATTCTCCTACAACAACAGTTTTCAAGCAAGTTCGGGCAAGGCCCCATTTGAAATTCTGTATGCCAGGAAGTGCCGTACCCCTCTCAACTGGTCCGAAACCGGTGAACGTCACCTTCTCAGAAATGACTTAATCACAGAGGCAGAGGAAATGTGCCAAGTCATTCGAGATAACCTCAAAGCAGCCCAATCCCGCTAGAAGAGCTAGTATGACAGTAAGCACCATGATTTGGCTTTCGAGATCGGAGATCATGTTTACCTCCGCGTCTCTCCAATGAAAGGTACTCGTCGCTTCGGTATCAAAGGGAAGCTTGCCCCCAGATACGTGGGACCTTTCAAGATTGTCAGCAAGAGAGGCGATCTCGCCTATCAACTCGAGCTTCCTTCAAACTTTGCAAATGTTCATGATGTGTTCCATGTCTCTCAGCTCCGAAAGTGCTTCAAGACTCCTGACCGCACCGTCAACTTCGAGGACATTGAGCTCCAAGAAGATCTCTCCTATCGTGAGCACCCAGTTGCTATTCTTGAAGAGACCGAACGCAAGACTCGCAACAAGTCAATCAAATTCCTCAAAGTCAAGTGGTCACACCATTCCGACCGTGAAGCTACCTAGGAACGCGAGGATCACCTCCATTCTGAGTACCCGGCGTTCTTTCAGTCCTAGATCTCGGGACGAGATCCTTTCGTAGTGGTGGAGTGTTGTAATACCCCGGATATGATTTTCCCTATATGTATTCCAACTCTTGCCGTTTCCGGCCTTAAGTTATTTTATTTTCTCGGGTTCGGGTTTTTGTCTCCGTGTGTTGTTCTCGTTGTCATGCATCTCATATCATGTCATCATGTGCATTGCATTTGCATACATGTTCATCTCATGCATTCGAGCTTTTTCCCCGTTGTCCGTTTTGCATTCCGGCGCTTCGTTCTCCTCCGGTGGTCATTTCTACCTTTCTTTCGTGTGTGGGGATTAAACATTTCTGGTTTGGACCAAGACTTGCCAAGCAGCCTTGGTTTACTACCGGTAGACCACCTGTCAAGTTTCGTACCATTTGGACTTCGTTTGATGCTCCAACGGTTAACCGAGGGACCGAAAAGGCCTCGTGTGTGATGCAGCCCAACACCCCTCCAAGTTGGCCCAAAACCCACCAAAAACCTCTCCATCATCTAGAGCGTTCGATCACGATCGCGTGGCCGCAAACCGCACCTCATTTGGACTCTCCTAGCTCCCTCCATGTCTATATAAAGACCCCCATTCGAAATCCCGCATCCAAACCCTCGATCCATCTTCGTCCGCCGCCGCCGGACAAAAACCTCAGCCGACGGACGTGTCCGACTTCCACCCCGCCGCCACGTGTCGCCGCCCGAGTCGCCGCCGCTTCCACCTACCGCGCCGGCCCGGCGAGCCCGCGGGAGGCCCTCCTGGCCCGGTTCCCGCGCGCCGCCGCCCGTGCCCGACGTCCTCTTTCTCCTTCGCCGCGCCGCCTCCCCGCCTCCTCTCATCGGACCTCCGCCGCCGCGCCATTGCCGGCCGGAGGAGAGCTCTAGCCCGGCCGCTGCATCCTCCCTCCGCCGCGCGCGCGCCCCAAAGCGCCGGCCACCCTCGCCGACCTCGCTCCCGCGCCGCTCCGGCCCCTCACCGCCCGGATCCGGCGCCCCGGCAAGTTCCTCGACGATTCCGGCGAAGTTCTGGCGAACCTCGTTTCGCGTGAAGCCCCGGATCTGGATCTGAGATTTAAATCTCGGTTGACTTTCTCCCGAAACCCTAGTTCATATTGCCATGTTCATCGTGCTATAACTTTGCATCCGTAACTCCGTTTTGGGCATATAGCATATCAAAATGTTCGCCTCAGAGAGCACATCATTTCATCTCATTGCATCATTTTCATTGGAGTTTATCTTGATGCCCGAAATGCTATTAGAAGAGTTCTATTTGAGTTAATTGTCAGATCTGCTGCTCCATTTAGCTATTTGTCATTTTTGCCATGATTAATGTGTGCATGATATGCCCTAGTGCTCTACATATGTTTTGTTAAGGGTTTTGTCATCTTTCAAGAGGTGCAACCCATGTATTTTTGTGATGTGTGTGGTGACTAGCACAAGCTTGCAAAGTGAGGCACTTGGTAATGCTGATTTCAGGGACTTAGCATTTCCACTAAGTCCTTGAGCTGTTTATTTCATATGGCCATATGTTCATGTTGTTTCCTAGCGATCCGTTCCTCTTTTGAGGATGATCAGTAAGGATGTTTTGTTAATCTTGTAGTGCTCTATCCATCCATGTCTTTGTTTGCAAGTATGGAGAACCCTAGCTTGAGTCAATCGAGCTCTACTTTTGCTATTTCGTGAATCTGGGCAGATTGTCTACTTGTTAGCGATTTTGCCGAGGATGTTGTAGTTGATCCGTGCATGCTATGTTATTGTTCTTGCCATATATAGCTTGTATTTTGTGTATTCTTGATGGGTGTATGCTTAGATTGTCATGACTTGCTCTGTAGTGAGTGCATCGAGCTCGTAAACATGCCTACTTGATATCTGTTTTCAGCATGCTCCAGTTTTCACTAAGTCTGTGATCTGATTATGTTTTTGCCATGTTCACATGCTTGCAAATGTATTTTCTGATCCCTTTTGGCTCAATGTCACTAAGGGACTTTTGTTAAGCTCTTTGAGTAGCTCCATGCCATGCTTTACTTTGCCATGTTCCTGTAGCATGTAGTTTTGTTGCTCCAAAGAGTGCTATCTGATCTGAGATTCCAGACAAGTGTTATTTTCACTAAGTCTGAAATCTGTTTCCCAAATGCATTTTTGCCATGCTTGTTTGAACCTGTTAATGGATGATTGGGCCGTAGCTCAGTGCTAGACTTTTGTTAAGCATCATGAATGGATTCCTGCCATGTATTTTGATGCCATGTTTGGGTGCTGTAGCATGTTCATCTTGTTGCATTTAGATGGCTACTTGCTGTAAATCGCAGAACGTGGTCATATTTGAATTGCTTGCCATTTCCAAACCGTAACTCCGATTCCGGTGTTCTTTATATCGTTTTCAAGCGATTTCATCTATCTTTCCATTGGCACACTTGGATTCCCAAGTTGATACCAGGTTCATGCACCCCTTGTCAAATCTTGCATATGCATCCCGCATCGCATCCCGCATAGCATACCATCCTTGCATCATATTGTTTGATCCTTGCACGTGGTTGATTGTGTCCTTGTTGCTTGTTTGTCTTGTTTGGGTAGAGCCGGGAGACGAGTTCACTAACGAGGAGCCCATTGAGTTTGCTTTCGAGGATCCAGTCAACTCTGACAACTTTGCAGGCAAGATGATCATACCCTCGAAATCACTACTATCTTTGCTATGCTAGATGCTCGCTCTTTTGCTATGCCAATGCTACGATGCCTACCACTTGCTTTCAAGCCTACCAAATTGCCATGTCAAACCTCTAACCCACCATGTCCTAGCAAACCGTTGATTGGCTATGTTACCGCTTTGCTCAGCCCCTCTTATAGCGTTGCTAGTTGCAGGTGAAGATTGGAGACCGTTCCTTGTTGGAACATTATTTACTTGTTGGGATATCATTATATTGCCATGTTATCTTAATGCATCTATATACTTGGTAAAGGGTGGAAGGCTCGGCCTCTCGCCTAGTGTTTTGTTCCACTCTTGCCGCCCTAGTTTTCCGTCATATCGGTGTTATGTTCCCGGATTTTGCGTTCCTTACGCGGTTGGGTTATAACGGGAACCCCTTGATAGTTCGCTTTGATTAAAGCTTTTCCAGCAATTCCCAACCTTGGTTTTACCATTTGCCACCTAGCCTCTTTTTCCCTTGGGGTTCCAGAGCCCGAGGGTCATCTTATTTTAGCCCCCCGGGCCAGTGCTCCTCTGAGTGTTGGTCCGAACTAGAGTCCTGTGCAGCGCCCCCTCGGGGAAACTCGAGGTTTGGTTTTAGTTGTATGGAGCGCTCATCTGAGTGTGCCCTGAGAACGAGATATGTGCAGCTCCTATCGGGTTTTGTCGGCACATTCGGGCGGTGTTGCTGGATTTGTTTTAACCTGTCGAAGTGTCTTGAAGAACCGAGGTACCGAGTCTGATCGGAACGTCTCGGGAGGAGGTCTATTCCTTCGTTGACTGTGAGAGCTTGTCATGGGCTAAGTTGGGACTCCCTGCAGGGTTTTGAACTTTCGAAAGCCGTGCCCGCGGTTATGGGCAGATGGGAATTTGTTAATGTCCGGTTGTAGATAACTTTAACCTTAACTTAATTAAAATGAATCAACAGTGTGAGTTACCGTGATGGTCTCTTCTCGGCGGAGTCCGAGAAGTGAACACGGTGTTGGAGTAATGTTTGCCGCAGGATGCCCTCTAGTTACTCGTTCGTGCTTTGCCTCCTCTTCTCGCTCTCTTTTGCGAACAGGATAGCCACCATATATGCTAGTCGCTTGCTGCAGCTCCACATGTTTACCTTGCCTTACCTATAAGCTTAAATAGTCTTGATCGCGAGGGTGCGAGATTGCTGAGTCCCTGTGGCTCACAGATTACTATTACACCAGATGCAGGGCCTGATGATTCCGCTCCAGATGACGCGCTTGAGCTCAAGTGGGAGTTCGACGAGGACTCTCAACGATACTACGTGTCTTTCCCTGATGATCAGTAGTGGCGCCCAGTTGGGGGTGATCGGGACCGTGTCACATGTTGGGTTATCTTTTATTTTGGCGCCGTAGTCGGGCCATGAGTGTTTGAATGATGTAATGTTATTTATGCACTTTGATTGACATGGCGAGTGTAAGCCAACTATGTTTCTCCCCTTTATTATTTATGTTACATGGGATGTTGTGAAGATTGCCTAACTTGCGACATTACTTTCAATGCGGTTATGTCTCTAAGTCGTGCCTCGACACGTGGGAGCTATAGCCGCATCGAGGGCATTACACCTATAGTCCACGAAAAAGCCAAAAAAATTTTAGGGCTAGTTCATCATATCCGAACCAATATGAGTCTTTGCATAGTCTTTTTAGAGTTTTGCTTTGTTGAGTTTGCGGTTGCATCATCGTGTCGAGTTGCTGGTCTTAGCGTCTAGTCCCTTAGAGTTTCGAGTTCTGTTCACAGGTTGTCACGCCGCCGCCGCACCATCGTCATCATCATTGCCATATACCACCACCCCATCATATACATCGCCACTGCCATATACAACCACCAATCCGAATCCACATATACCATCGATATAAAACCACCAATCCGAGTCCACATATACCATCGCCATATACCACCACCAATCCGAGTCCAGATATACCATCGCCATATACAACCACCAGTCCGAGTTCCACCAGATGCATCTCCGCCACAGTCCTAGTCCGAGTCCAGTATTTATTACTCTGTTGTCAATTTCCAGATCACACGATACCCCGAGTTGTGATAGAGTAGGGATCCCGAAATTCCGTGCTGCCCGCAGTAGAAAAATAGTTCCAATTTAAAAAAACCTAAGTTTGGAAAATTCTGGCTAGGCAGTTTTTAGACCATTTGTAGACTTTATTTGAAAAAAATGGTTGCGGAGCAAAAAAAGAGGGACAAAGTGAAAAAATGAAAAAATTCAGAGAGTGCTCCTCCCTTGTTTACGTGTCACGTCGTGATTTTGTTCGTGTTCTAGGCTCGCGTCTCTAGTACGGTCTAGCCTAGGACCAACATAGTACCGTCTTTGAGCATTTATTCAACTTTGCATCTCTGAATTGATTATTGCAGACCCTTTTTGCTACCATATTATAAGCCTTCCCAGCTCCACATACATCTACGTCGTGTGTTTGACTCTCCCTGGCAATCACTCTATCCAAGCTTCTGCGAGTTTTGACTACAACGGTTGCCAATCATCACCTGCTGCTTGGTAAGAACTGGTAAGATTTTGCGATTCGCTTGACGGATTTGTGACACACTAGCACCACTTCCTAGTAGTCTGTAGGATCATATTCTTGTGTGTTTCTATTGCTGCTAACCATGGCAGGATCACAAGCCGACGAGACTGACTAGGAGAACATGAGGAACAAAGAGTTACATGATAAGTTTCAGCAAATGATGAGTGGACAGGTGGAAGATGTGCTAAACAGATTTGAAGAGGCCATGGAGAAGATAGATGACATTGAGAAGGCATTCGAAACAAAGCTCGATACCAAATCTAATGAATTGCTTGTGCGTCTTCCACAACCACCGCCCGCTGCACCTATCGCACTCTACAACAACAACAACAACATCGCCTTCCAAATCAAGTGGGACGAGCATAGCGCATTCCCCTTGAGCCTGGTCAAACTTTTGGTGCCGTTGTACCTATTGTTGATGCTTCTATAGCTCCTGCGGCTACTGCAGAGGTGGAGGACCATTACGAGGATGAGGTTGATCGAAATCAGAACTACGTGCAACCACCAGCACCACCACCACCAGGTCGTCCTCATGCATATCATCGCAGCGGTAGGGCTGCACCACCTGAGGTACGAGATCGTGACCATCTTCCTAAACTAAAATTGAATATTCCACCATTTGAGGGTAGATATGTTCCTGATATATATCTTACTTGGGAGTTAGAAACTGAACAACGATTTACATGTTTACAATATCCTGAGGAGAGACGTTTTCCTGCTACTATTTGTGCTTTCAGTAGCTTTGCATGTGTTTGGTGGTCTGAACATTGTAGATTATATCCTATTCTAGCTACTTGGGCTTCTTTGAAAACTTCTATGCGTACTCGTTGGGTTCCACCATATTATCAACGTGAATTACTTCAAAAATTGCAGTGTTTAAGACAAGGAAAATTTTTTGTAGAAGAATATTATCAGGAATTACAAATTGGCATGATTAGATGTGGTATTGTTGAGGAGAATGAAGCTATGCTTGCATGTTTTATGGGTGGATTAAATAGAGAGATTCAGACCATTCTAGAGTATAAGGAGTATAATAATATCACTCGTTTATTCCATCTTGCTTGTAAAGCTGAACGTGAAGTGCAGGATCGACAAGCATTGGCGCGAACTAACTTTTCTGCAGGTCGACCTTCATCATGGACACCATGTGCATCCTCTACTTCCACTGCACCAGCACGGCAGCACCTCCAGCCGTGATACAAGAAAGCAGGCACAACCACCACTATCCGCCAAGAGCACACCTATCGGGCCTGCACAGAGCTCTTCGTGTTCCATGGCATCAACAGGGCACACAAGTGATATTATTTGTCGTCGTTGTAAGGGAAGAGGTCATTATGCAAGAGAATGCAAATATGAGCGTGTGATGATTACTACTCAGGATGGTGGGTACAAGTATGCTAGTGACTATGATGAGGAGACTTTGGCTCACGTGAAGAACATGGTGGAGATGATTCTGATCATGAGACGCAATACATGGCTCCTGAAGACGCTGACAGGTATGAATGTTTAGTTGCTCAACGTGTTTTGAGTGTGCAGGTCACACAAGCTAAGAAAAATCAGAGGCATAATTTATTCCATACAAAGGGAGTTGTGAAGGAACATTCTGTTTGCGTCATCATAGATGGAGGGAGCTACAACAACTTGGCTAGCATGGAGATGGTGGAGAAGCTATCTCTCACCACAAGACCACATCCACATCCTTAGTACATCCAATGGTTCAACAACAACGGCAAGGTTAAGGTAACACATACTGTTCGTGTGCATTTTAGTATCTCTACATATGCTGATTATGTTGATTGTGATGTGGTACCCATGCAAGCATCTTCGTTATTACTTGGTAGACCATGGCAATTTGATAAAAATTCTGTACACCATGGTAGAAACAATCAGTATACTCTTATTCATAAGGATAAACATATTACTTTGCTTCTTATGTCTCCTGATTCCATTTTGAAAGATGATATTAGTAGAGCTAATAAAGCAAAACAGGAGAAAAATAAGAGTGAAAATCAGATTGTGGTAAAAGAATTTGAGCAACAAATGAAGCCTAATAATAAACCATTTAGTGTTGCTTATGAAATTAAATTGAAAAGTGCATGTTTACTTGCTACCAAATCTGATATTGATGATCTAGATTTCAGCAAATCTGTTTGCTATGCTTTTGTGTGCAAAGAGGCATTATTTTCATTCAAGGACGTGCCTTCCTCTTTGCCGCTTGCTGTTACTAACATTTTGCAGGAGTTCGCTGACGTCTTTCCACAAGATGTGCCATCGGGATTACCACCTATTCGAGGGATTGAGCATCAGATTGAATTAATTCCCGGTGCTTCGCTACCCAAGCGTGCACCATACCGTACCAATCCAGAGGAGACGAAGGAGATTATGCGTCAAGTACAAGAACTGCTCGACAAAGGTTATATACGCGAATCCCTTAGTCCTTGTGTTGTTCCTATCATTTTAGTGCCGAAAAAGGATGGTACGTCGCGTATGTGCGTTGATTGTAGAGGCATTAATAATATTACTATTCGTTTTCGTCATCCTATTCCTCGGCTAGATGATATGCTTGATGAATTGAGTGTCTCTACAATATTCTCCAAAGTTGATTTGCGTAGTGTGCTACGTCTTGAGCTTGCGTTGGTTTTCCCCGAAGAGGAAGGGATGATGCAACAGAGTAGCGTAAGTATTTCCCTCAGTTTTTGAGAACCAAGGTTGATGAGGACATCAATACAATTGTTACACCCACAGCCCCTGCTGCTATACATACTGGACCAATTACTAGAGCTCGTGCACGCCAACTAAATTCCCAGGTACTTTCGTTTCTTGGTAATGATTCTAATGTTCATGAGAATATGATGTTGCCTAAATTGGATACATTTGTTTTGCTTACAAATGAAGGGCCTAGCTTGGAGAAGGATGAACACTGGAGCAAGAACAAGCATGGAGATGATGCCATGCGCAAGGGGAACAAGAACGGAGTTACAAGTGATGATTTCAGGACTTTGAAGCCACCATAATGGGTGCATGAAGCCTTGGACGAAATATACAAGACGCCACTTCATAAATTTCGTCCCGAGGCTATTTTAGGTGCTGCGTCACCTTATTATTGGGCCAGGCCCATGTAATTTCGAAATACATAAGTATAGGCTATTTTTAGAGTCCGTATGTGTGGGGAAACAAGAGATAGGGTTGATTTCGGACCCCTCCACCAAAGGCCACGAAATCCCCCCCCCCTCTTCCTCCATATATACAGCCCTTAGGGCATCGTTTAGACTTTGGGTTTTGTTTAGATTAAAAGTTCGCCATAGCTGCAACTTAGCGTACTTCGTTTGTGTTCAACGACCAGACAAAGGCGTCACAGAACCCCACCTTGATCAATAAAGCTTTCATCTTATATTCGCAATATCCAGATTGCAATCTCAGTTTCTTGCTTGTTCTTCGTTTGCTTGCAGGAAACAGACCCTCGTGGTCAGGTTGATCGTGCTCCGGCGTGGTCAATAACCTCTCGGAGTTGGTTTAGCGATTGCTAAGGCGCGACGTCCTCGCACGTTCGTAGTCGGATCAAAGTCGACTGCCACCAAAAGCGATATCCATCATCTCATCGAAAGACGGGACACCTTTGCCTCTATCAAAGGTATCAATCTAGTAGGAGGCCACGCTCAAGTCCCTCGTACCTGCACAAAACGATAGCTACTCGCAACCAATGCGATTAGGGGTTGTCAAACCCTTCACGGTGACTTACGAGAGTGAGATATGATAGATAGAATATTTTTGGTATTTTTGGTATAAAGATGCAAAGTAAAAAGTAAAAGCAAAGTAAATAGCAAAACAATATTAAAGTGATGGATATTGATATGATGAGAATAGACCCGGGGGCCATAGGTTTCACTAGTGGCTTCTCTCAAGAGCATAAGTATTCTACGGTGGGTGAACAAATTACTGTTGAGCAATTGATAGAATTGAGCATAATTATGAGAATATCTAGGCATGATCATGTATATAGGCATCACGTCCGTGACAAGTAGATCGAAACGATTCTGCATCTACTACTATTACTCCACTCATCGACCGCTATCCAACATGCATCTAGAGTATTAAGTTAAAAACAGAGTAACGCCTTAAGCAAGATGACATGATGTAGAGAGATAAATTCATGCAATATGAAATAAACCCCATCTTGTTATCCTCGATGGCAATGATACAATATGTGCCTTGCTGCCCCTTCTGTCACTGGGTAAGGACACCGCAAGATCGAACCCAAAGCTAAGCACTTCTCCCATGGCAAGAACTACCAATCTAGTTGGCCAAACCAAACGGATAATTCGAAGAGACTTGCAAAGATAACCAATCATGCATAAAAGAATTCAGAGAAGATTCAAATATTATTCATAGATAGACTTGATCATAAACCCACAATTCATCGGTCTCAACAAACACACCGCAAAAAGAAGATTACATCGAATAGATCTCCACGAGAGAGGGGAAGAATTTTGTATTGAGTTTCAAAGAGAGAGAAGAAACCATCTAGCTACTAACTATGGACCCGAAGGTCTGAGGTAAACTACTCACACTTCATCGGAGGGGCTATGATGATGTAGAAGCCCTCCATGATGACGACCCTCTTCCGGCGGAGCTCCAGAACAGACCCCAAGATGGGATCTCGTGGATACAGAAAGTTGCAGCGATGGAATTAGGTTTTTGGCTCCTGTTCTGATCGTTTGGGGGTACGTGTGTATGTATAGGAGGAAGGAGTACGTCGGTGGAGCACCGAGGGGCCCACGAGGTAGGGGGGCGCGCCCCCACCCTCGTGACCTCCTCTTTGATCCCTTACAGTAGGGTCCAAGTCTCCTGGATCACGTTCGGTGAGAAAATCACGTTTCCAAAGATTTTATTCCGTTTGGACTCCGCTTGATATTCTGTTTATCCGAAACACTGAAATAGGCAAAAAACAGCAATTCTGGGCTGGGCCTCCAGTTAATAGGTTAGTCCCAAAAATAATATAAAAGTGGAAAATAAAGCCCAATATAGTCCAAAACAGTAGATAATATAGCATGGAGCAATAAAAAATTATAGATACGTTGGAGACGTATCAGGCATCCCCAAGCTTAATTCCTGCTCGTCCTTGAGTAGGTAAATGATAAAAAGAGAATTTTTGATGCGGAGTGCTACTTGGCATAATTTCAATGCAAATCTTCTTAATTGTGGTATGAATATTCAGATTAGAAAGATTCAAGACAAAAGTTTATATTGACATAGAAAATAATAATACTTCAAGCATACTAACAAAGCAATTATGTCTTCTCAAAATAACATGGCCAAAGAAAGTTATCCCTACAAAATCATATAGTCTGGCTATGCTCCATCTTCCCCACACAAAGTATTTAAATCATGCACAACCCCGATGACAAGCCAAGCAATTGTTTCATACTCTAACTTTTTCAAAACTTTTTCAATCTTCACGCAATACATGAGCGTGAGCCATGGATATATCACTATAGGTGGAATAGAATGGTGGTTGTGGAGAAGACAAAAAGGAGAAGATAGTCTCACATCAACTAGGCGTATCAACGGGCTATGGAGATGCCCATCAATAGATATCAATGTGAGTGAGTAGGGATTGCCATACAATGGATGCACTAGAGCTATAAATGTATGAAAGCTCAACAAAAGAAACTAGCGGGTGTGCATCCAACTTGCTTGCTCACGAAGACCTAGGAAAATTTGAGGAAGCCCATCATTGGAATATACAAGCCAAGTTCTATAACGTAAAATTCCCACTAGTATATGGAAGTGACAACATATGAGACTCTCTATATGAAGAACATGGTGCTACTTTGAAGCACAATATATGAGACTCGCTATATCATGGTGCTACTTTGAAGCACAAGTGTGGAAAAAAGGATAGTAGCATTGCCCCTTTTTTATTTTTTGGGCCTTCTTTTTTTCTTTGGCCTTTTTTTTATTTGGGACAATGCTCTATTGAATGATGATCATCACACTTCTATTTATTTACAACTCAATGATTACAACTCGATACTTAAACAAAGTATGACTCTATATGAATGCCTCCGGCGATGTACCGGGAATGCAATGAATCAAGAGTGACAAGTATGAAAGAATTATGAACGGTGGCTTTGCCACAAATACTATGTCAACTACATGATCATGCTAAGCAATATGACAATGATGGATGTGTCATGATGAACTAGATGGTGGAAAGTTGCAAGGAATATATCTCGGAATGGCTATGGAAATGCCATAATAGGTATGTATGGTGACTGTTTTGAGGAAGGTATATGGTGGGTGTATGATACCGACGAAAGTTGCGCGGTATTAGATAGGCTAGCAAGGGTGGAAGGGTGGGAGTGCGTATGATCCATGGACTCAGCATTACTCATAAAGAACTCATATACTTATTGCAAAAATCTAGAAGTTATCAAAGCAAAGTATTACGTGCATGCTCCTAGGGGGATAGATTGGTAGGAAAAGACCATCGCTCGTCCCCGACCGCCACTCATAAGGAATACAATCAATAAATAAATCATGCTCCGACTTCATCACATAACGGTTCACCATACATGCATGCTACGGGAATCACAAACTTCAACACAAGTATTTTTTAAATTCACAACTACTCAACTAGCATGACTTTAATATTATCGCCTCCATATCTCAAAACAATTATCATGCTTCAATCGTTTCTTAGTATTCAACACACTCAAAAGAAAGTTTCACAAATCTTGAATACCAAGCATATTATTATTAGGCAAATTACCATGCTATTAAGAGACTCTCAAATTAATTTAAGTGAAGCATGAGAGATCAATAGTTTCTTTAAAACGCATCCACCACCGTGCTCTAAAAGATCTAAGTGAAGCACATAGAGCAAAATTATCTAGCTCAAAAGATATAAGTGAAGCACATAGAGCAAAATTATCTAGCTCAAAAGATATAAGTGAAGCACATAGAGCAAAACTATTTAGCTCAAAAGATATAAGTGAAGCACATAGAGTATTCTATCAAATTTTAATTCATGTATGGCTCTCTCAAAAGGTGTGTACAGCAAGGATGATTGTGGAATACTTAGAAACAAAGACACAAATAATACAAGACGCTCCAAGCAAAACACATATCATGTTGGTGAATACAAATATAGCTCCAAGTAAATTACCGATGGAAGTGGACGAAAAGAGGGGATGCCTTTCGGGGCATCCCCAAGCTTTGACTTTTTGGTGTCCTTGGATTATCTTGGGGGTGCCATGGGCATACCCAAGCTTATGCTCTTGCCACTCCTTGTTCCATGATCCATCAAAAGAATTCACCCAAAACTTGAAAACTTCACAACACAAAACTCAAAATAGAAAACTCGTGAGCTCCGTTAGCGAAAGAAAACAAAAAACCACTTCAAGGTACTATAATGAACTCATTCTTTATTTATATTGGTGTTAAACCTACTGTATTCCAACTTCTCTATGGATTATAAACTATTTTACTAGCCATAGATTCATCAAAATAAGCAAACAACACACGAAAAACATAATCTGTCAAAAACAGAACAGTCTGTAGTAATCTGTAGCTAGCGCAAGATCTGGAACCCCAAAAATTCTAAAATAAATTGCTGGACGTGAGGAATTTATCTATTAATCATCTGGAAAAAAATTAACTAAATAGCACTCTTCAAATAAAAATGACAGCAGTTCTCGTGAGCGCTAAAGTTTCTGTTTTTTACAGCAAGTTCAACAAGACTTTCCCCAAGTCTTCCCAACGGTTCTACTTGGCACAAACACTAATTAAACACAAAAAACACAACCAAAACAGAGGCTACATAATTTATTTATTACTAAACAGGAGCAAATAGCAAGGAATAAAAAATAAAATTGGGTTGCCTCCCAACAAGCGCTATCGTTTAACGCCCCTAGCTAGGCAAAACAAGCAAGGATAGATCTAGGTATTGCCATCTTTGGTAGGCAATCCATAAGTGGCTCTCATGATAGTTTCATATGGTAATTTTATTTTCTTTCTTGGAAAGTTTTCCATGCCCTTTTTTAATGGAAATTGAAATCTAATATTTCCTTCCTTCATATCAATAATCGCACCAACCGTTCTAAGGAAAGGTCTATCAAGAATAATAGGGCAAGAAGGATTGCAATCTATATCAAGAACAATGAAATCTACGGGCACATAATTCCTATTTGCAACAATAAGAACATCATTAATTCTTCCCATAGGTTTCTTAATAGTGGAATCCGCAAGATGCAAGTTTAGAGAGCAATCATCAAAATTACGGAAATCTAGTAAATCACACAAAGTCTTGGGAATAGTAGAGACACTAGCACCCAAATCACACAAAGCATAAAACTCATGATCTTTAATTTTAATTTTAATAGTTGGTTCCCACTCATCATAGAGTTTTCTAGGGATAGAAACTTTCAACTCAAGTTTTTCTTCATAAGATTGCATCAAGGCATCAACAATATGTTTGGTGAAGGCTTTATTTCGACTATAAGCATGTGGAGAATTTAGCACGGATTGCAACAAGGAAATACAATCAATTAAAGAGCAACTTTCATAATTAAATTCCTTGAAATCCAATATAGTGGGTTTAGCAACATCTAGATTTTTATTTCTTACAATCCCACTTTCATCAATTTCATCATTAAGATCTAAATACTCCGAATTTTTAGAACGCCTTCTAGGTAAAGGAAGATCATATTCAGTTTCATTAAGATTCATATTGCAAAATAAAGATTTAATTGGAGACACATCAATAACTTTTAGATCTTCATCTTGATTTTCATAGGAATTGGAAGAACACGCTTTAATAAAGGCATCTTTGGAAGCACGCATCCTAGCGGTTCTTTCTTTACACTCATCAATTGAAATTCTCATGGCTTTAAGAGACTCATTGATATCATGCTTAGGTGGAATAGATCTAAGTTTCAAAGCATCAACATCAAGAGCAATTCTATCAACGTTCCTAGCCAAATCATCAATCTTAAGCAATTTTTCTTCAATCATAGCATTAAAATTCTTTTGCGGAGAAATAAATTCTTTAATATTAGATTCAAAATCAGAGGGCATCTTATTATAATTTCCATAAGAGTTGTTGTAGGAATTCCCATAATTATTAGAAGGATTACTAGGATATGGCCTAGGATTAAAATTCCCTCTATAAGCGTTGTTACCAAAATTATTCCTACCAACAAAATTGACATCCATAGATTCATTGTTATTCTCAATCAAAGTAGACAAAGGCATATCATTAGGATCAGAAGAAACACTCTTAGTAGCAAATTATTTCATAAGTTCATCCATCTTTCCACTCAACGCATTAATTTCTTCAAACACATGCACCTTTTTATTAGAAGTTCTTTCAGTATGCCATTGAGAATAATTAACCATAATATTATCTAGGAGTTCAGTAGCATCTCCTAAAGTGATTCCCATAAATGTGCCTCCCGCGGCCGAATCTAAAAGATTTCTAGAAGCAAAATTCAATCCGGCATAAAAATTCTGTATAATCATCCACAAATTCAAACCATGAGTAGGGCAATTACATATCATTAATTTCATTCTCTCCCAAGCTTGTTGATAGAGGCAAAGGTGTCCCGTCTTTCAATGAGATGATGGATATCGCTTTGGTGGAAGTCGACTTTGACGATCCGACTACGAACGTGCGAGGACGTCGCGCCTTAGCAATCGCTAAACCAACTCCGAGAGGTTATTGACCACGCCGGAGCACGATCAACCTGATCACGAGGGTCTGTTTCCTGCGAGCAAACGAAGAACAAGCAAGAAACTAAGATTGCAATCTGGATATTGCGAATATAAGATGAAAGCTTTATTGATCAAGGTGGGGTTCTGTGACGCCTTTGTCTGGTTGTTGAACACAAACGAAGTACGCGAAGTTGCAGCTATGACGAACTTTTAATCTAAACAAAACCCAAAGTCTAAACGGTGCCCTAAGGGCTGTATATATGGAGGAAGAGAGGGGGAATTTCGTGGCCCTTGGTGGAGGGGTCCGAAATCAACCCTATCTCTTGTTTCCCCACACATACGGACTCTAAAAATAGCCTATACTTATGTATTTTGAAATTACATGGGCCTGGCCCAATAAAAAGGTGACGCAGCACCTATAATAGCCTCGGGACGAAATTTATGAAGTGGCATCTTGTATATTTTGTCCAAGGCTTCATGCACCCATTATGGTGGCTTCAAATTCCTGAAAACATCACTTGTAACTCCGTTCTTGTTCCCCTTGCGCATGCCATCATCTCCATGCTTGTTCTTGCTCCACTGTTCATCCTTCTCCAAGCTAGGCCCTTCATTTGTAAGCAAAACAAATGTATCCAATTTAGGCAGCATCATATTTTCATGAACATTAGAATCATTACCAAGAAACAAAAGTACCTGATAATTTAATTGGCATGCGCGAGCTCTAGTAATTGGTCCCGTATATGTAGCAGTAGGGGCTGTGGGTGTAACAATGGTATTGATGTCCTCATCATCCTCCCCTTCTTGAAATGAAGTCGTCCTCGACGGAAGCTCATCTTCCTCACCCAAATAAGGCTTCAAATCTGCAATGTTAAAAGTGGGACTAACCCCAAAATCTGCAGGCAGCTCAAGTTTATATGCATTATCATTTATTTTCTCTAACACCTTAAAGGGACCATCAGCACGTGGCATTAGCTTTGATTTGCGCAAATCAGGAAATCTATCCTTACGCAAATGTAACCAAACAAGATCTCCAGGTGCAAACACAACATGTTTTCTACCCTTATCTCCAGCAAGTTTATATTTAGCATTCATACGCTCAATGTTTTCCTTAGTTAACTCATGCATTTTTAAAATCAATTCAGCACGTTGTTTAGCATCAAAATTAACCTTCTCTGAAGAGGGAAGAGGCAACAAATCAATAGGTGCACGAGGTAGGAAACCATACACAACTTCAAAAGGGCACATCTTAGTAGTAGAATGCAATGAACGATTATAAGCAAATTCAATATGGGCCAAGAATTCCTCCCACATTTTCTTATTATTCTTCAAAACAGCCCTAAGCATAGTAGACAACGTTCTATTGACTACTTCAGTTTGTCCATCAGTTTGGGGGTGACAAGTAGTACTAAAAAGCAGTTTCGTCCCCAACTTAGCCCATAAACATCTCCAAAAGTGGCTAAGAAATTTAGTATCACGATCTGAAACAATAGTATTTGGCACACCATGCAAGCGAATAATTTCACGAAAGAACAAATCAGCAACATTAACAGCATCATCGCTTTTATGACATGGTATAAAGTGTGCCATTTTCGAGAATCTATCCACGACAACAAATATGCTATCCCTCCCCTTCTTTGTTCGAGGTAAACCTAAAACAAAGTCCATAGATATATCCTCCCAAGGAACACTAGGTACAGGCAAAGGCATATATAAACCATGAGGATTGAGTCGTGACTTAGCTTTTTGACATGTAGTGATAGAGGCAAAGGTGTCCCGTCTTTCGATGAGATGGTGGATTTCGCTTTGGTGGAAGTCGACTTTGACGATCCGACTACGAACGTGCGAGGACGTCGCGCCTTAGCAATCGCTAAACCAACTCCGAGAGGTTATTGACCACGCCGGAGCACGATCAACCTGACCACGAGGGTCTGTTTCCTGCGAGCAAACGAAGAACAAGCAAGAAACTAAGATTGCAATCTGGATATTGCGAATATAAGATGAAAGCTTTATTGATCAAGGTGGGGTTCTGTGACGCCTTTGTCTGGTCGTTGAACACAAACGAAGTACGCGAAGTTGCAGCTATGGCGAACTTTTAATCTAAACAAAACCCTAAGGAAAAGCTACTAGATGGATCTACTTATATAGGAGCAAGGGGTGGCGGCCAAGGAGGTGGGAGGACGTCCCAAGGCAGCCTAAAACTAAATCTAGGTCGTACAAGGCCAATGGGCCCAAGTGGAGGTGATGTAACACCTTTGGACTTGTAGTTTGACTCGGATTCTGCTGCAGCATCAGATTGTTTCGTCCACAACTCAACGCTCCGGACGCATTTGAAGGTGATTCCAATTGGGTTGGAAAGTGCACGAAATCTAGTTTCCAACAAAAAAAGAATCACCCAATTCGGAGTCCGTATGAAAAACTTGTGTGCGTTTTGAGTCAGGTGTGTCTGTGCAGTCCGAATCTGAATCCAGAACGTGAGAGACTTGGACTCTATCTTCTCTTGGGCCAAAAGTGACGTGAGAGAACTTTTTGGACAGCAAATAAACATCTCTTTCTTCCTTATCTTCATATGTGGATTGTACAAATGTCCCATACACCTGCAATTAGACAAAACACAAAAGTGTGTGAAGTATTTTTGTTCTGGATAACATAAATAGATTATTGAATAGTTTGCACTAGAAATCACCTGACAAATATGCATATATGCAATATTTTTGGTCATATCCAAGGTAGTCATGTCCTCATCAGTGTGCCATTTTCGAGAATCTATCCACGACAACAAATATGCTATCCCTCCCCTTCTTTGTTCGAGGTAAACCTAAAACAAAGTCCATAGATATATCCTCCCAAGGAACACTAGGTACAGGCAAAGGCATATATAAACCATGAGGATTGAGTCGTGACTTAGCTTTTTGACATGTAGTGCAGCGAGCAATAAAACGCTCAACATCCCGTCTCATCTTTGGCCAAAAGAAATGTGTAGCAAGTACGTCCTCCGTCTTCTTCACGCCAAAGTGTCCCATTAATCCTCCTCCATGCGCCTCCTGCAACAACAAAAGACGAACGGAGCTAGCTGGAATGCATAGCTTGTTAGCACGAAACACAAATCCATCGTTAACAACAAACTTGTTCCACATTCTTCCTTCTTTACAATTCTGCATTACATCTTTAAAATCAGCATCATGCACATATTGATCTTTGATGGTCTCCAAACCAAATATTTTGAAGTCAAGTTGTGAAAGCATAGTATAGCGGCGAGACAATGCATCAGCAATAACATTTTCTTTTCCCTTCTTGTGTTTAATGACATAAGCGAAAGTCTCAATGAATTCAACCCATTTAGCATGTCTACGATTCAGTTTAGCTTGACTTTTAATATGTTTCAAAGATTCATGATCAGAATGTATAACAAATTCTTTGGGCCATAAATAATGTTGCCATGTTTCTAAAGTCCGAACAAGAGCATATAATTCTTTATCGTAAGTAGAATAATTCAGACTAGGCCCACTCAATTTTTCAGAAAAGTATGCAACAGGTTTGCCATCTTGTAACAACACACCGCCTAATCCAATTCCACTAGCATCACATTCAAGCTCAAAAGTCTTATTAAAATCAGGAAGTTGGAGTAAAGGAGCATGTGTCAACTTATCTTTGAATACCGAGAAGGCTTCTTCCTGTGTGGTACCCCAAAGAAAAGGCACATCTTTCTTTGTAAGCTCATTGAGAGGTGCAACAATGGTGCTGAAATCTCTCACAAAACGCCTATAGAATCCAGCGAGGCCAAGAAAACTCCTCACTTGTGTGACCGTTTTGGGTTGCGGCCAACTCTCAATAGCTTCAATCTTGGCTTTATCAACTTCAATTCCCTGTGGACTAACAAAATAGCCAAGAAAAGATACTCGGTCGGTGCAAAAGGTGCACTTCCGAAGGTTACCAAACAAATGTGCATCACGTAGAGCAATAAAAACAACACGTAAATGTTCCAAATGTTCTTCCAAAGATCTGCTATAAATCAATATGTCATCAAAGTAAACTACCACAAATCATCCAATGAAAGCACGTAAAACTTCGTTCATTAATCTCATGAAAGTACCAGGTGCATTAGTTAACCCAAAAGGCATGACTAACCACTCATATAATCCAAACTTAGTTTTGAATGCTGTTTTCCATTCATCTCCCAATTTCATACGAATTTGATGGTATCCACTACGCAAATCAACTTTGGAGAATATTGTAGAGCCACTCAATTCATCAAGCATATCATCTAGCCTAGGAATAGGATGACGATAACGAATAGTAATATTATTAATGCCTCTACAATCAACACACATACGTGATGTACCATCCTTTTTCGGCACTAGAATAATAGGAACAACACAAGGACTAAGGGATTCGCGTATATAACCTTTGTCGAGAAGCTCTTGTACTTGACGCATAATTTCCTTCGTCTCCTCTGGATTGGTATGGTATGGTGCACGGTTTAGCAGTGAAGCACCGGGAATTAAGTCAATCTGATGCTCAATCCCTCGAATAGGCGGTAATCCCGGTGGCACGTCTTGTGGAAAGACGTCAGCGAACTCCTGCAAAATGTTAGTGACAGCAGGAGGCAAAGAGGAAGGCACGCCCTCGAATGAAAATAATGCCTCTTTGCACACAAAAGCATAGCAAACAGATTTGCTGAAATCTAGCTCATCAATATCAGATTTGGTGGCAAATAAACATGCACTTTTCAATTTAATTTCAGAAGCAACACTAGATTGTTTATTATTAGGCTTCATTTGTTGCTCAAATTCTTTTGCCACAATCTGATTTTCACTCTTATTTGTCTCCTGTTTTGCTTTATTAGCTCTATTAATATCATCTTTCAAAATGGAATCAGGAGTCATAGGAAGCAAAGTAATATTTTTATCCTTATGAACAAGAGTATAGTGATTGTTTCTACCATGGTGTACAGAATTTTTATCAAATTGCCATGGTCTACCAAGTAATAAGGAACATGCTTGCATAGGTACCACATCACAATCAACATAATTAGCATATGTAGAGATACTAAAATGCACACGAACAGTACGTGTTACCTTAACCTTGCCGCTGTTGTTGAACCATTGGATGTAGTAAGGATGTGGATGTGGTCTTGTGGTGAGAGAAAGCTTCTCCACCATCTCCATGCTACCCAAGTTGTTGCAGCTCCCTCCATCTATGATGACGCGCACAGAACGTTCTTTCACAACTCCCTTGGTATGGAACAAATTGTGCCTCTGATTTTGCACAGCTTGTGTGACCTGCACACTCAAAACACGTTGAGCAACTAAACATTCATACCTGTCAGCGTCTTCAGGAGCCATGTATTGCGTCTCATGATCAGAATCATCTCCACCATGTTCTTCACGTGTAATAAGAGCCAAAGTCTCCTCATCATAGTCACTAGCGGACTCATATCCACCATCCGCGGTAGCAATCATCACACGCGGAGATTTGCATTCTCTCGCATAATGACCTCCTCCCTTACAACGACGACAAGTAATGTCACTTGTGTGCCCTGTTGATGCCATGGAAGAAGCAGAACTCTGTGCAGGCCCAGCAGGTGCGCTCTTGGCAGATAATGGTGGTTGTGCCTGTTTTCTTGTATCACGACTAGAGGAGATTCCTGATTGAGGTGCTGGTGCAGTTGAAGTAGAAGATGCACGCGGTGTCCATGATGAAGGTCGGCCTGCAGAAAAGTTAGTTCGCACCAATGCTTGTCGATCCTGCACTTCACGTTCAGCTTTACAAGCAAGATGGAATAAACGAGTGATATTAGTATACTCCTTATAGTCTAGAATGGTCTGAATCTCTCTATTTAATCCACCTAGAAAACGTGCAAGCATAGCTTCATTCTCCTCAACAATACCACATCTAATCATGCCAGTTTGTAATTCTTGATAATATTCTTCTACAGAATTTTTTCCTTGTCTTAAGCGCTGTAATTTCTGAAGCAATTCACGTTGATAATATGGTGGAACCCAACGAGTACGCATAGCAGTTTTCAAAGCAGCCCAAGTAGTTGGAATAGGATATAATCTACAATGTTCAGACCACCATACACATGCAAAACTAGTGAAAGCACAAACAGCAGCGGCAACCCGTCTCTCCTCGGGATATTGTAAACATGTAAATCGTTGTTCAGTTTCTAACTCCCAAGTAAGATATATATCAGGAACATATCTACCCTCGAAAGGTGGAATATTCAATTTCAGTTTAGGAAGATGGTCATGATCTAGTACCTGAGGGAAAGCCCTACCATTGTGATTATTTGCATGTGGACGACCTGGTGGTTGTGGTGCAGGTGGTTGCACGTAGTTCTGATTTTGAGCAACCTCATCCTCGTAATCTCCCACATAATCATCCTCCTCCGCATCAGCAGCAGGAGCCACAGAAGTATCAACAGCAGCACCAACAGTTTGGCCAAACGCAAGAGGAACACGGCTCGCTCGGCGGAGATCTGTTTCGCGACGTGGAGGTAGTCGTTGTTGTTGTTGTTGGAGAGGTGCGTTAGGTGCAGCGGGTGGTGGTGGTGGAAGACGCGCGAGCAATTCATTAAACTTGTTATCGAGCTTTGTTTCGAACGTCTTCTCCATGCCATCTATCTTCTCCATGGCCTCTTCAAATCTGTTTAGCACATCTTGCACCTGTCCACTCATCATTTGCTGAAATTTATCATGCAAATCCTTATTCGTCATGTTCTCCCAGTCAGTCTCGTCGGCTTGTGATCCTGGCATGGTTAGCAGCAATAGAAACACACAAGAATATGATCCTACAGACTACTAACAAGAGGTGGTGGTGGGTGTCACAAATCCGTCAAGCAAATCTCAAATTTTTACCAATTCTTACCCAGCAGCAGGCGGTGATCGGCAACCGTTGTAGTCAAAAACTCTCAAAGCTTGGATAGAGCGATTACCAGGGAGAGTCAAACGCACGACGTAGATGTATGTGGAGCTGGGAAGGCTTATAATATGGTAGCAAAAAGGGTCAGCAATAATCAATTCAGAGATGCAAAGTTGAATAAACGCTCAACGACGGTACTGTGCTGGTCCTAGGCTAGACTGTGCTAGAGACGTGAGCCTAGAACACCAACAAAATCACGGCGCGGCACATAAACAAGGGAAAAAGCACACTCTGGATTTTTTTCGCTCTTTTTTTTGCGCTGCTTTTTTTTGCGAAAAATCACTATAATGGCGAGTGTGTCAAAACTCTTCCAAGGTCAAACTGACAGGATGGGCACGAAATTTTTTCGACCAATTTTTTTTTTCGACTAGCCGGACCCAAAAACTGGAAACGGGTCAAAAAAAACTTCCTATAATGGCACCTGTCTCAAAACACTCAGAAACACCTAAAAATAGGATAGCCAGAAATTTTTTCGAAAAATGCGTTTTCGAAAAATTTTGGGCCTAAACGGAGGGTGGTTTCCAGACTTTTTTTTTCGAAACCTACTCCGGCAAGGAAACACGAATCGGAATCTAGATGGATCTCGAAAACAGACCTAATATGACAAGAACTCGGATTGGTGGTGGATATATGGTAGTAGATGGCAGCGGTGGTGGTATATGACGGCGGTGGTGGTATATGGATACGGATTCGAAGCGGTGGCGGATAAGCGGCGGTGGTAGATGGCAGGGGCGATGATGATGGTGCGGCGGCGGCGTGACAACTTATGACGAGAACTCGAAACTCTAAAAGACTAGACTCTAAGACCAGCAACTAGACACGACGATGCAACCGCAAATTCAACAAAGCAAAACCCTAAAAAGATTATGCAAAGGCTCAGATTGGTTCGGATATGATGAACTAACCCTAATTTTTTTGTGGCTTTTTCGTGGACTGTAGGTATGAAGAACAGACTCGATCTAAACTACGAAAAACTTTAAAATCTCACCGAGCAACCTCGAAATCTGATACCACTTGATAGAGGCAAAGGTGTCCCGTCTTTCGATGAGATGATGGATATCGCTTTGGTGGCAGTCGAGTTTGATGATCCGACTACGAACGTGCGAGGACGTCGCGCCTTAGCAATCGCTAAACCAACTCCGAGAGGTTATTGACCACGCCGGAGCACGATCAACCTGACCACGAGGGTCTGTTTCCTGCGAGCAAACGAAGAACAAGCAAGAAACTAAGATTGCAATCTGGATATTGCGAATATAAGATGAAAGCTTTATTGATCAAGGTGGGGTTCTATGACGCCTTTGTCTGGTCGTTGAACACAAACGAAGTACGCGAAGTTGCAGCTATGGCGAACTTTTAATCTAAACAAAACCCAAAGTCTAAACGATGCCCTAAGGGCTGTATATATGGAGGAAGAGGGGGGGGGAATTTCGTGGCCCTTGGTGGAGGGGTCCGAAATCAACCCTATCTCTTGTTTCCCCACACATACATACTCTAAAAATAGCCTATACTTATGTATTTTGAAATTACATGGGCCTGGCCCAATAATAAGGTGACGCAGCACCTAAAATAGCCTTGGGACGAAATTTATGAAGTGACATCTTGTATATTTCGTCCAAGGCTTCATGCACCCATTATGGTGGCTTCAAAGTCCTGAAATCATCACTTGTAACTCCGTTCTTGTTCCCCTTGCGCATGCCATCATCTCCATGCTTGTTCTTGCTCCAATGTTCATCCTTCTCCAAGCTAGGCCCTTCATTTGTAAGCAAAACAAATGTATCCAATTTAGGCAGCATCATATTCTCATGAACATTAGAATCATTACCAAGAAACGGAAGTACCTGGTAATTTAGTTGGCGTGCACGAGCTCTAGTAATTGGTCCAGTATGTATAGCAGCAGGGGCTGTGGGTGTAACATTTGTATTGATGTCCTCATCATTTTAATTAAACAAATCCCAAGGAAAAAGCTACTAGATGGATCTACTTATATAGGAGCAAGGGGTGGCGGCCAAGGAGGTGGGAGGACGTCCCAAGGCAGCCTAAAACTAACCCTAGGTCGTACAAGGCTCATGGGCCCAAGTGGATGTGAGGGAACACATTTGGGCTTGTAGTTTGACTCGGATTCTGCTGCAATGTCGGATTGTTTCGTCAGTAACTCAATGCTCCGGCCGAATTTGAAGGTGAATCCAATTGGGATGGAAAGAGCACGAAATCTAGTTTCCAACAAAAAAAGAATCACCCAATTCGGAGTCCGTATGAAAAAATTGTTGCGTTTTGAGTCAGGTATGTCTGTGCAGTCCGAATCTGAATCCAGAACGTGAGAGACTTGGACTCTATCTTCTCTTGGCCCAAAAGTGACGTGAGAGGACTTTTTGAACACAACCTAAACATCTCTTTTTCCCTTATCTTCATATGTGGATTGTACAAATGTCCCATACACCTGCAATTAGACAAAACACAAAAGTGTGTGAAGTATTTTTGTTGTGGATAACATAAATAGACTATTGAATAGTTTGCATTAGAAATCACCTGACAAATATGCATGTATGCAATATTTTTGGTCGTATCCAAGGTAGTCATGTCCAAATCATTTGTTTTTCTTACAAATGAAGGGCCTAGCTTGGAGAAGGATGAACATTGGAGCAAGAACAAGCATGGAGTTGATGGCATGCGCAAGGGAAACAAGAACAGAGTTTCAAGTGATGATTTCAAGACTTTGAAGCCACCATAATGAGTGCATGAAGCCTTGGACGAAATATACAAGATGCCACTTCATAATTTTCGTCCAGAGGCTATTCTAGGTGCTGTGTCACCTTATTATTGGGACAAGCCCATGTAATTTCGAAATACATAAGTATAGGCTGTTTTTAGAGTTCGTATGTGTGGGGAAACAAGAGATAGGGTTGGTTTCGGACCCCTCCCAAAGGGCCACGAAATCCCCCCCTCTTCCTCCATATATACAGCCCTTAGGGCACTATTTAGACTTTGGGTTTTGTATAGATTAAAAGTTCGCCATAGCTGCAACTTCGCGTACTTCGTTTGTGTTCAACGACCAGACAAAGGCGTCACAGAACCCCACCTTCATTAATAAAGCTTTCCTCTTATATTCGCAATATCCAGATTGCAATCTCAATTTCTTGCTTGTTCTTCGTTTGCTCGTAGGAAACAGACCCTCGTGGTCAGGTTGATCGTGCTCCGGCGTGGTCAATAACCCCTCAGAAGTTGGTTTAGCGATTGCTAAGGAGCTACGTCGCGCACGTTCATAGTCGGATCGTCAAGGTCGACTCCCACAGAAAACGACATCCACCATCTCATCGAAACATGGGGACACCTTTGCCTCTGTCATAACCCCAAAACGATAGTGGTAAATCGGTAAGAGACATCATAGATCACACCATATCTAATAAAGTATGGTTACGACGTACGTACACACCATTGCGCTGTGGTGTTCCAGGTGGCATGAGTTGTGAAACTATTCCATATTATTTTAAATGAAGGCCAAACTCGTAACTCAAATATTCACCTTTGCGATCAGATCATAGAAACTTTATTTTCTTATTACAATGATTCTCCACTTCACTATGAAATTCCTTGAACTTTTCAAATGTTTCAGACTTGTGTTTCATTAAGTAGATATACCCATATCTGCTCAAATCATCTGTGAAGGTCAGAAAATAAGAATACCCGCCGCGTGCCCCAACACCCATCGGACCGCATACATCGGTATGTATTATTTCGAATAAGTCATTGGCTTGCTCCATTGTTCCGGAGAATGGAGTTTTAGTCATCTTGCCCATGAGGCATGGTTCACAAGTATCAAATGATTCATAATCAAGTGATTCCAAAAATCCATCCTTATGGAGTTTCTTCATGCGCTTTACACCAATATGACCTAAATGGCAGTGCCACAAATATGTTGCACTATCATTATCAACTTTGCATCTTTTGGAATCAATATTATAAATATGTGTATCACTATGATCGAGATTCAATAAACCATTTACATTGGGTGTATGACCATAGAAGGTTTTATTCATGTTACAGAACAACAATTATTCTCTGACTTAAATGAATAACCATACCGCAATAAACATGATCCAATCATATTCATGCTCAACGCAAACACCAAATAACATTTATTTGGGTCCAACACTAATCCTGAAGGTAGAGGGAGTGTGCGATGGTGATCTTATCAACCTTGGAATCACTTCCAACACACATCATCACCTCGCCCTTAATTAGTCTCTGTTCATTTTGCAACTCCTATTTTGAGTTACGAATCTTAGCAACTGAACTGGTATCAAATACCCTGGGGTTACTTATAAACACTAGTAAAGTACACATCAATAACATGAATATCAAATATACCTTTGTTCACTTTGCCATCCTTCTTATCCGCCAAGTATTTGGGGTGTCCCGCTTCTAGTGACCATTCCCTTTGCAGTAGAAGCACTCAGTTTTAGGCTTAGGTCTAGCATTGGGCTTCTTCACGGGAGTGGTAACTTGCTTGTCATTCTTCTTGAAGTTCCCTTTCTTTCCTTTGCCCTTTTCTTGAAACTAGTGATTTTGTTAACCATCACACTTGATGCTCTTTCTTGATTTCTACCTTCGTCGATTTCATCCTCGTGAAGAGTTTGGGAATCATTTTTGTCATCCCTTGCATATTATAGTTCATCACGAAGTTCTAGTAGCTTGGTGATAGTGACTAGAGAACTCAGTCAATCACTATCTTATCTGGAAGATTAACTCCCACTTGATTCAAGCGATTGTAGTACCCAGACATTCTGAGTACATGCTCACTGGCTGAGCTATTCCTCCATCTTGTAGGCAAAGTACTTGTCAGAGGTCTTATACCTCTCGACACGGGCATGAGTCTGAAATACCAATTTCAGCTCTTGGAACATCTCATATGCTCCGTGGCGTTCAAAATGTTTTTGAAGTCCTGGTTCTAAGCCGTAAAGTATGGCACACAAAACTATCAAGTAGTCATCATATCGAGCTTGCCAAACGTTCATAATGTTTGCATCTGCTCCTGTAATAGGTCTGTCACCTAGTGGTGCATCAAGGACATAATTCTTCTGTGCAGCAATGAGGATAATCCTTAGATCACGGAACCAGTCCGCATCATTGCTACTATCATCTTTCAACTTAGTTTTCTCTAGGAACGTATCAAAAAATAGGGGAGCTACATCTCAAGCTATTGATCTACAACATAGATATGCAAGTACTATCAGGACTAAGTTCATGATAAATTAAGTTCAATTAATCAAACTACTTAAGAACTCCCACTTAAATAGACATCCCTCAAGTCAACTAAGTGATATGTGATCCAAATTAACTAACCCATGTCCAATCATCATGTGAGATGGGGTAGTCATCAATGGTGAACATCTCTATGTTGATCATATCTACTATATGGTTCATGTTCGACCTTTCGGTCTCCAGTGTTCCGAGGCCATGTTTGTACATGACAGGCTCGTCAAGTTTAACCCGAGTATTCCGCATGTGCAAAACTGTCTTGCACCCGTTGTATGTGAACGTAGAGTCTATCACACCCGATCATCAAGTGGTGTCTCAACACGACGAACTGTCACAATGGCGCATACTCGGGGAGAACACTTATACCTTGAAATTTTAGTTAAGGGATCATCTTATAATGCTACCGCCGTATTAAGCAAAATAAGATGCATAAAAGATAAACATCACATGCAATCAAAATATGTGACATGATATGGCCATCATCATCTTGTGCTTTTGATCTCCATCTCCAAAGCATCATCATGATCTCCATCGTCACTGGCTCAACACCTTGATCTCCATCGTAGCGTCGTGGTCGTCTCGCCAACTATTGCTTCTACAACTATCGCTAATGCATAGTGATAAAGTAAAGCAATTACATGGCGTTTGCATTTCATACAATAAAGAGACAACCATAAGGCTCCTGCCAGTTGCCGATAACTTTTACAAAACATGATCATCTCATACAATAACGTATATCACATCATGTCTTGACCATATCACATCAGAACATGCCCTGCAAAAACAAATTAGATGTCCTCTACTTTGTTGTTGCAAGTTTTACGTGGATGCTACGGGCTTCTAGCAAGAACCGTTCTTACCTATGCATCAAAACCACAATGGTGATTTATCAAGTTTGCTGTTTTAACCTTCAACAAGGACCGGTCGCAATCAAATTCGATTCAATTAAAGTAGGAGAAACAGACACCCGCCAGCCACCTTTATGCAAAACTAGTTGCATGTCTGTTGGTGGAACCGCTCTCATGAACATGGTCATGTAAGGTTGGTCCGGGCCGCTTCACCGAACAATACCGCTGAATCAAAATAAGACATTGGTGGTAAGCAGTATGACGATCACCGCCCACAACTCTTTGTGTTATACTCGTGCATATCACCTACGCATAGACCTGGCTCGGATGCCACTGTTGGGAAACGTAGCATGCAATTTCAAAAATTCTCCTATGCAAACACAAGATCTATCTAGGAGATGCATAGCAACGAGGGGAAGAGTGTGTCTACGTACCCTCGTAGACCGAAAGCGGAAGCGTTTGACAACGCGGTTGATGTAGTCGAACTTCTTCTAGCTCCGACCGACCAAGCACCAAATGTACGATACCTCGGAGTTCTGCACACGTTCAATGCGATGATGTCCCTCGCCTTCTTGATCCAGCAAGGTGTGGAGGAAGTAGATGAGTTCCGTCAACACGACGGTGTGGTGATGGTGCTGGTGAGGTGATCCGCGCAGGGCTTCACCTAAGCACCGCGAGAATATGACTGGGGGTGTAAACTGTGGAGGGGGCGCCGCACATGGCTAACAATTGATGTTGTGTGTTTTAGGCGCCCCCCTCCTCATATATATAGGTGGAAGGGAGAGGGCAAAGGCCAAGGGGTGCCCCAAGTGGGCCGAATCCCACTTGGGCTCCTGCCCTGGTTCGGCCCCCCTTCCTCGCCAGGGGAAGGAAAGGGGAGGTGGCGCCCCCCCTTTCCTTTCTCCCTTGAGGAGGGGAAGGAAGGAGGGACTTGCCCTCCCCCCTTTCCTTTCCCTAGAGTTGGCCGGCCTGGTGGAGGGGTGCACCAGCCCCTTGTGGGCTGGTCTGTCCCTCCCTTGGCCCACTAAGCCCATGATACGTCCATTTTGCATCATGCTTTTATATAGATATTTATTGCACTATGGGCTGTTATTACACATTATGTCACAATACTTATGGCTATTCTCTCTTATTTTACAAGGTTTACATGAAGAGGGAGAATGCCGGCAGCTGGAATTCTGGGCTGGAAAAGGAGCAAATATTAGAGACCTATTTTGCACAACTCCAAAAGTCCTGAAACTCCACGGGAGTCATTTTTAGAATATATAAAAAATATTGGGCAAAGGAATCACCAGAGGGGGGCCACCCACCATCCACGTGGGTGGGGGGTGTCGGTGTCAAAACCGGCGGATCTCGGGTAGGGGGTCCCGAACTGTGCGTCTAAGGTCGATGGTAACAGGAGACAGGGGACACGATGTTTACCCAGGTTTGGGCCCTCTCTATGGAGGTAATACCCTACGTCCTGCTTGATTGATCTTGATGAATATGAGTATTACAAGAGTTGATCTACCACGAGATCGTACTGACTAAACCCTAGAGGTCTAGCTTGTATGGCTATGGTAATTAATATCTCTCTCCTCTGGACTAAGTCCTTCGGTTTATATAGACACCGGGAGGATCTAGGGTTACACAAGGTCGGTTACAAAGAAAGGAATCTACATATTTGGTCGCCAAGCTTGCCTTTCACGCTAAGGAAAGTCCCATCCGGACACGGGTGCAGTCTTCGGTCTTCGTGTTCTTTACATCCCATTAGTCCGGCCCATGGCTAACAGGCCAGACGCCCGAGGACCCTAGTCCAGGACTCCCTTAATAGCCCCTGAATCTGACTTCAATGACAAGGTATCCGGCGCGTAGATTTGTCTTCGCCATTGCAAGGCGGGTTCCTCCTTCCGTACTCCAAGATAGTCTTCGGACGAAACAAACGTGTCCGGATCTGCAACACACAGCCGCAAAGAGTATAATATTTCACGAATCCAATCTGCTGACCACTTTAGTAACGTGACGTCACGCTTGCTCAATTATTATTTCAAACCATTTTTCGTCTACCACTCCACATTTCGAGACGCAGTTGCCATTGGCACGTCTCGTCAAAGTAGAGATCGTGTCCCCTTATTGCAGGATTTTCATCAATTCGTGCGTGGGTAACCCAACCGTGCCTGTTTACATAGCCCTTGGGAATAGGCGAGGTTTAAGGCGAGTGGGGAGGCGTTCGATATTCACTGCCTTTATAAGGAGATAAGGACTCCCTCTTCTTCTCCCACGCCTTCTCCTTCCTCTACCCATCCGTACTCGAGCTCCATCACCCAAGCTCTAGCTTTCCCCGCCCGAGAAAGCACTCCAATCATGTTTGGGTCCGGAGCTGGAGGCAAGTGGATGGCCTCCTCCATCAAGGAGGACATCAAGGAGCTCCGGGACGCCGGATACCTGGCCAAGTGGATCGTTTACCGACTCCCAGCCAAGGGACAAATCGTCCCTACCCCAGAGCCCCATGAGAGGGTGGTGTTTCTCACACATTTCGTCCGCGGGCTAGGATTCCTTCTCCACCCGTTTGTCCGCGGATTGATGTTTTACTATGGGCTGGACTTCCATGATCTAGGCCCCAAATCTATCCTCAATATCTCGACATTTATTGTCGTGTGCGAGGCCTTTCTCCGTATCCCCCCTCACTCTGGCCTATGGCTGAAGACCTTCAATGTGAAGCCAAAGGTGGTGAGCAGCCAACAAGCAGAGTGTGGAGGAGCCATGGTGGGCAAGCTGCCCAATGTCACCTGGCCTGAAGGCTCCTTTGTGGAGACCGTGAAGGGGTGGCAGTCGGGGTGATTCTACATCACCGAGCCGCGCAACACCAGCTGGGCGACGGTGATGAGGACATCAATACCATTGTTACACCCGCAGCCCCTACTGCTACATATACGGGACCAATTACTAGAGCTCGCGCACGCCAATTAAATTATCAGGTACTTTCGTTTCTTGGTAATGATTCTAATGTTCATGAGAATATGATGCTGCTTAAATTGGATACATTTGTTTTGCTTACAAATGAAGGGCCTAGCTTGGATAAGGATGAACATTGGAGCAAGAACAAGCATGGAGATGATGCCATGCGCAAGGGGAACAAGAACGGAGTTACAACTGATGATTTCAGGACTTTGAAGCCACCATAATGGGTGCATGAAGCCTTGGACGAAATATACAAGATGCCACTTCATAAATTTCGTCCCGAGGCTATTATAGGTGCTGTGTCACCTTTTTATTGGGCCAGGCCCATGTAATTTCGAAATACATAAGTATAGGCTATTTTTAGAGTCCGTATGTGTGGGGAAACAAGAGATAGGGTTGATTTCGGACCCCTCCACCAAGGACCACGAAATTCCCCTCTCTTCCTCCATATATACAGCCCTTAGGGCACCGTTTAGACTTTGAGTTTTGTTTAGATTAAAAGTTCGCCATAGCTGCAACTTCGCGTACTTCGTTTGTGTTCAACGACCAGACAAAGGCGTCACAGAACTCCACCTTGATCAATAAAGCTTTCATCTTATATTCGCAATATCCAGATTGCAATCTTAGTTTCTTGCTTGTTCTTCGTTTGCTCGCAGGAAACAGACCCTCGTGGTCAGGTTGATCGTGCTCCGGCGTGGTCAATAACCTCTCGGAGTTGGTTTAGTGATTGCTAAGGCGCGACGTCCTCGCACGTTCATAGTCGGATCGTCAAAGTCGACTTCCACCAAAGCGATATCCATCATCTCATCGAAAGACGGGACACCTTTGCCTTTATCAAGTGGTATCAGATTTCCAGGTTGCTCGGTGAGATTTTACAGTTTTTTGTAGTTTAGATCGAGTCTGTTCTTCATACCTACAGTCCACGAAAAAGCCAAAAAAAAAATTAGGGTTAGTGCATCATATCCGAACCAATCTGAGCCTTTGTATAATCTTTTTAGGGTTTTGCTTTGTTGAATTTGCGGTTGCATCGTCGTGTCTAGTTGCTGGTCTTAGCGTTAGTCTTTTAGAGTTTCGAGTTCTGGTCATAAGTTGTCACGCCGCCGCCGCACCATCATCATCGCCCCTGCCATCTACCACCATCGCTCCGAATCCGTGTCCATATACCACCACCAATCTGTGTCCATATACCACCACTGATCCATATCCATATACTACCACCGCTACCACCACCGCTGCCATATACCACCACCATATATCCACCACCAATCCAAGTTCCTTGCTTATTAGGTTTGTTTTCGGGATCCATCTAGTTTCCGATTCGTGTTTCCTTGCCGGAGTAGGTTTCGGAAAAAAAAAGAGTCCGGAAACCACCCTCCGTTTAGGCCCAAAATTTTCCGAAAACGCACTTGTCGAAAAATTTTCTGGCTATCCTATTTTTAAGTGTTTCTAAGCATATTGAGACAGTCGTCGTTATAGAAAGTTTTTTTTGACCCGTTTCCAGTTTTTGGGTCCGGGCAGGCGAAAAAAAAAATTGGTCAAAAAAAAATTTCGTGCCCAT
>NC_057800.1:331660500-331743611 GCF_018294505.1 Triticum aestivum | reverse complement strand
CACTTGTCAAAAAATTTTCTGGCTATCCTATTTTTAGGTGTTTCTAAGCGTATTGAGACAGTCGCCGTTATAGAAAGTTTTTTTTGACCCGTTTCCAGTTTTGGGTCCGGGCAGTCGAAAAAAAAAATTGGTCAAAAAAAATTTCGTGTCCATCCTGTCTGTTTGACCTGGGAAGAGTTTTGAGACACTCGCCACTATAGTGATTTTTCGCAAAAAAAAGAGCAGCGCAAAAAAAAACAGCGCAAAAAAAAAGAGCGAATTTTTTTTTCCAGAGTGGGCTTTTCCCTTGTTTACATGCAGCGCCGTGATTTTGTTAGTTTCTAGGCTCGCGTCTCTAGCACGGTCTAGTCTAGGACCAGCACAGTACCGTCGTTGAGCGTTTATTCAACCTTGCATCTCTGAATTGATTATTGCTGACCCTTTTTGCTACCATATTATAAGCCTTCCCAGCTCCACATACATCTACGTCGTGCGTTTGACTCTCCCTGGTAATCGCTCTATCCAAGCTTTGAGAGTTTTTGACTACAACGGTTACCGATCACCGCCTGCTGCTGGGTAAGAACTGGTAAGAATTTGAGATTTGCTTGACGGATTTGTGACACCCACCACCACCTCTTGTTAGTAGTCTGTAGGATCGTATTCTTGTGTGTTTCTATTGCTGCTAACCATGCCAGGATCACAAGCCGACAAGACTGACTGGGAGAACATGACGAATAAGGATTTGCATGATAAATTTCAGCAAATGATGAGTGGACAGGTGCAAGATGTGCTAAACAGATTTGAAGAGGCCATGGAGAAGATAGATGGCATGGAGAAGACGTTCGAAACAAAGCTCGATAACAAGTTTAATGAATTGCTCGCGCGTCTTCCACCACCACCACCCGCTGCACCTAACGCACCTCTCCAACAACAACAACAACAACGACTACCTCCACGTCGCGAAACAGATCTCCGCCGAGCGAGCCGTGTTCCTCTTGCGTTTGGCCAAACTGTTGGTGCTGCTGTTGATACTTCTGTGGCTCCTGCTGCTGATGCGGAGGAGGATGATTATGTGGGAGATTACGAGGATGAGGTTGCTCAAAATCAGAACTACGTGCAACCACCTGCACCACAACCACCAGGTCGTCCACATGCAAATAATCACAATGGTAGGGCTTTCCCTCAAGTACGAGATCATGACCATCTTCCTAAACTGAAATTGAATATTCCACCTTTCGAGGGTAAATATGTTCCTGATATATATCTTACTTGGGAGTTAGAAACTGAACAACAATTTACATGTTTACAATATCCCGAGGAGAGACGGGTTGCCGCTGCTGTTTGTGCTTTCACTAGTTTTGCATTTGTATGGTGGTCTGAACATTGTAGATTATATCCTATTCCTGCTACTTGGGCTGCTTTGAAAACTGCTATGCGTACTCGTTGGGTTCCACCATATTATCAACGTGAATTGCTTCAAAAATTACAACGCTTAAGACAAGGAAAAAATTCTGTAGAAGAATATTATCAGGAATTACAAACTGGCATGATTAGATGTGGTATTGTTGAGGAGAATGAAGCTATGCTTGCACGTTTTCTGGGTGGATTAAATAGAGAGATTCAGACCATTCTAGACTATAAGGAGTATACTAATATCACTCGTTTATTCCATCTTGCTTGTAAAGCTGAACGTGAAGTGCAGGATCGACAAGCATTGGCGCGAACTAACTTTTCTGCAGGCCGACCTTCACCATGGACACCGCGTGCATCTTCTACTTCAACTGCATCATCACCTCAATCAGGTGCCTCCTCTAGTCGTGATACAAGAAAACAGGCACAACCACCATTATCTGCCAAGAGCGCACCTGCTGGGCCTGCACAGAGTTCTTCTTCTTCCATGGCATCAACAGGGCACACAAGTGATATTATTTGTCGTCGTTGTAAGGGAGGAGGTCATTATGCGAGAGAATGCAAATCTCCGCGTGTGATGATTGCTACCGCGGATGGTGGATATGAGTCCGCTAGTGACTATGATGAGGAGACTTTGGCTCTTATTACACGTGAAGAACATGGTGGAGATGATTCTGATCATGAGACGCAATACATGGCTCCTGAAGACGCTGACAGGTATGAATGTTTAGTTGCTCAACGTGTTTTGAGTGTGCAGGTCACACAAGCTGAGCAAAATCAGAGGCACAATTTGTTCCATACCAAGGGAGTTGTGAAGGAACGTTCTGTGCGCGTCATAATAGACGGAGGGAGCTGCAACAACTTGGTTAGCATGGAGATGGTGGAGAAGCTTTCTCTCACCACAAGACCACATCCACATCCTTACTACATCCAATGGTTCAACAACAGCGGCAAGGTTAAGGTAACACGTACTGTTCGTGTGCATTTTAGTATCTCTACATATGCTGATTATGTTGATTGTGATGTGGTACCTATGCAAGCATGTTCCTTATTACTTGGTAGACCATGGCAATTTGATAAAAATGTTGTACACCATGGTAGAAACAATCATTATACTCTTGTTCATAAGGATAAAAATATTACTTTGCTTCCTATGACTCCTGATTCTATTTTGAAAGATGATATTAATAGAGCTAATAAAGCAAAACAGGAGAAGAATAAGAGTGAAAATCAGATTGTGGCAAAAGAATTTGAGCAACAAGTGAAGCCTAATAATAAACCATCTAGTGTTGCTTCTGAAATTAAATTGAAAAGTGCATGTTTATTTGCCACCAAATCTGATATTGATGAGCTAGATTTCAGCAAATCTGTTTGCTATGCTTTTGTGTGCAAAGAGGCATTATTTTCATTCGAGGACGTGCCTTCCTCTTTGCCTCCTGCTGTCACTAACATTTTGCAGGAGTTCGCTGACATCTTTCCACAAGACGTGCCACCGGGATTACCGCCTATTCGAGGGATTGAGCATCAGATTGACTTAATTCCCGGTGCGTCACTGCCAAACCGTGCGCCATACCGTACCAATCCAGAGGAGACGAAGGAGATTATGCGTCAAGTACAAGAGCTTCTCGACAAAGGTTATATACGCGAATCCCTTAGTCCTTGTGCTGTTCCTATTATTCTAGTGCCGAAAAAGGATGGTACATCACGTATGTGTGTTGATTGTAGAGGCATTAATAATATTACTATTCGTTATCGTCATCCTATTCCTAGGCTAGATGATATGCTTGATGAATTGTGTGGCTCTACAATATTCTCCAAAGTTGATTTGCGTAGTGGTTACCATCAAATTTGTATGAAATTGGGTGATGAATGGAAAACAACATTTAAAACAAAGTTTGGTTTATATGAGTGGTTAGTCATGCCTTTTGGGTTAACTAATGCGCCTAGTACTTTCATGAGACTAATGAACGAAGTTTTACGTGCTTTCATTGGACGCTTTGTGGTAGTCTATTTTGATGATATACTGATTTATAGCAAATCTTTGGTAGAACATTTGGAACATTTACGTGCTGTTTTTATTGCTCTACGTGATGCACGTTTGTTTGGTAACCTTGGGAAGTGCACCTTTTGCACCGACCGAGTATCTTTTCTTGGCTATGTTGTTACTCCACAGGGAATTGAAGTTGACAAATCCAAGATTGAAGCTATTGAGAGTTGGCCGCAGCCCAAAACGGTCACACAAGTGAGGAGTTTTCTTTGCCTCGCTGGATTCTATAGGCGTTTTGTGAGAGATTTCAGCACCATTGCTGCACCTCTCAATGAGCTTACAAAGAAAGATGTGCCTTTTCTGTGGAGTACCGCACATGAAGAAGCCTTCACGGTATTGAAAGATAAGTTGACACATGCTCCTTTACTCCAACTTCCTCATTTTAATAAGACTTTTGAGCTTGAATGTGATGCTAGTGGAATTGGATTAGGAGGTGTGTTATTACAAGATGGCAAACCTGTTGCATACTTTTCTGAAAAATTGAGTGGGCCTAGTCTGAATTATTCTACTTACGATAAAGAATTATATGCTCTTGTTCGGACTTTAGAAACATGGCAACATTATTTATGGCCCAAAGAATTTGTTATCCATTCTGATCATGAATCTTTGAAACATATTAAAAGTCAAGCTAAACTGAATCGTAGACATGCTAAATGGGTTGAATTTATTGAGACTTTCCCTTATGTCATTAAACACAAGAAAATGTTATTGCTGATGCATTGTCTCGTCGCTATACTATGCTTTCACAACTTGATAGAGGCAAAGGTGTCCCGTCTTTCGATGAGATGATGGATATCGCTTTGGTGGAAGTCGACTTTGACGATCCGACTACGAACGTGCGAGGACGTCGCGCCTTAGCAATCGCTAAACCAACTCCGAGAGGTTATTGACCACGCCGGAGCACGATCAACCTGACCACGAGGGTCTGTTTCCTGCGAGCAAACGAAGAACAAGCAAGAAACTGAGATTGCAATCGGGATATTGCGAATATAAGATGAAAGCTTTATTGATCAAGGTGGGGTTCTGTGACGCCTTTGTCTGGTCGTTGAACACAAACGAAGTACGCGAAGTTGCAGCTATGGCGAACTTTTAATCTAAACAAAACCCAAAGTCTAAACGATGCCCTAAGGGCTGTATATATGGAGGAAGAGGGGGGAATTTCGTGGCCCTTGGTGGAGGGGTCCGAAATCAACCCTATCTCTTGTTTCCCCACACATACGGACTCTAAAAATAGCCTATACTTATGTATTTCGAAATTACATGGGCCTGGCCCAATAATAAGGTGACGCAGCACCTAAAATAGCCTCGGGACGAAATTTATGAAATGGCATCTTGTATATTTCGTCCAAGGCTTCATGCACCCATTATGGTGGCTTCAAAGTCCTAAAATCATCACTTGTAACTCCGTTCTTGTTCCCCTTGCGCATAGCATCATCTCCATGCTTGTTCTTGCTCCAATGTTCATCCTTCTCCAAGCTAGGCCCTTCATTTGTAAGCAAAACAAATGTATCCAATTTAGGCAGCATCATGTTCTCATGAACATTAGAATCATTACCAAGAAACAAAAGTACCTGATAATTTAATTGGCGTGCGCGAGCTCTAGTAATTGGTCCCGTATATGTAGCAGTAGGGGCTGTGGGTGTAACAATGGTATTGATGTCCTCATCGTCCTCCCCTTCTTGAAATGAAGTCGTCCTCGACGGAAGCTCATCTTCCTCACCCAAATAAGGCTTCAAATCTGCAATGTTAAAAGTGGGACTAACCCCAAAATCTGCAGGCAGCTCAAGTTTATATGCATTATCATTTATTTTCTCTAACACCTTAAAGGGACCATCAACATGTGGCATTAGCTTTGATTTGCGCAAATCAGGAAATCTATCCTTACGCAAATGTAACCAAACAAGATCTCCAGGTGCAAACACAACATGTTTTCTACCCTTATCTCCAGCAAGTTTATATTTAGCATTCATACGCTCAATGTTTTCCTTAGTTAACTCATAAATTTTTAAAATCAATTCAGCACGTTGTTTAGCATCAAAATTAACCTTCTCCGAAGATGGAAGAGCCAACAAATCAATAGGTGCACGAGGTAGGAAACCATACACAACTTCAAAAGGGCACATCTTAGTAGTAGAATGCAATGAACGATTATAAGCAAATTCAATATGAGGCAAGCATTCCTCCCACATTTTCTTATTATTCTTCAAAACAGCCCTAAGCATAGTAGACAACGTTCTATTGACTACTTCAGTTTGTCCATCTGTTTGGGGGTGACAAGTAGTACTAAAAAGCAGTTTAGTCCCCAACTTAGCCCATAAACTGACAGGATGGGCACGAAATTTTTTCGACCAAATTTTTTTTTTTGACTGTTCGGACCCAAAAACTGGAAACGGGTCAAAAAAAACTTCCTATAATGGCACCTGTCTCAAAACACTCAGAAACACCTAAAAATAGGATAGCCAGAAATTTTTTCGAAAAATGCGTTTTCGAAAATTTTTGGGCCTAAACGGAGCGTGGCTACCCGACTCTTTTTTTTCCCGAAACCTACTCCGGCAAGGAAACACGAATCGGAATCTAGATGGATCCCGAAAACAAACCTAATAAGCAAGGAACTCGGATTGGTGGTGGATATATGGTGGTGGTATATGGCAGCGGTGGTGGTAGCGGTGGTAGTAGATGGATATGGATCGGTGGTGGTATATGGACACGGATTGGTGGTGGTATATGGATACGGATTCGGTGCGGTGGTGGTAGATGGCAGGGGCGATGATGATGGTGCGGCGGCGGCGTGACAACTTATGACCAGAACTCGAAACTCTAAAAGACTAGACTCTAAGACCAGCAACTAGACACGACGATGCAACTACAAATTCAACAAAGCAAAACCCTAAAAAGATAATGCAAAGGCTCAGATTGGTTCGGATATGATGAACTAACCCTAATTTTTTTTGTGGCTTTTTCGTGGACTGTAGGTATGAAGAACAGACTCGATCTAAACTACGAAAAACTGTAAAATCTCACCGAGCAACCTGGAAATCTGATACCACTTGATAGAGGCAAAGGTGTCCCGTCTTTCGATGAGATGATGGATATCGCTTTGGTGGAAGTCGACTTTGACGATCCGACTACGAACGTGCAAGGACGTCGCGCCTTAGCAATCGCTAAACCAACTCCGAGAGGTTATTGACCACGCCGGAGCACGATCAACCTGACCACGAGGGTCTGTTTCCTGCGAGCAAACGAAGAACAAGCAAGAAACTGAGATTGCAATCGGGATATTGCGAATATAAGATGAAAGCTTTATTGATCAAGGTGGGGTTCTGTGACGCCTTTGTCTGGTCGTTGAACACAAACGAAGTACGCGAAGTTGCAGCTATGGCGAACTTTTAATCTAAACAAAACCCAAAGTCTAAACGATGCCCTAAGGGCTGTATATATGGAGGAAGAGGGGGGAATTTCGTGGCCCTTGGTGGAGGGGTCCGAAATCAACCCTATCTCTTGTTTCCCCACACATACGAACTCTAAAAATAGCCTATACTTATGTATTTCGAAATTACATGGGCCTGGCCCAATAATAAGGTGACGCAGCACCTAAAATAGCCTCGGGACGAAATTTATGAAGTGGCATCTTGTATATTTCGTCCAAGGCTTCATGCACCCATTATGGTGGCTTCAAAGTCCTGAAATCATCACTTGTAACTCCGTTCTTGTTCCCCTTGCGCATGCCATCATCTGCATGCTTGTTCTTGCTCCAATGTTCATCCTTCTCCAAGCTAGGCCCTTCATTTGTAAGCAAAACAAATGTATCCAATTTAGGCAGCATCATATTCTCATGAACATTAGAATCATTACCAAGAAACGAAAGTACCTGGTAATTTAGTTGGCGTGCACGAGCTCTAGTAATTGGTCCAGTATGTATAGCAGCAGGGGCTGTGGGTGTAACAATTGTATTGATGTCCTCATCACATATTAAAAGTCAAGCTAAACTGAATCGTAGACATGCTAAATGGGTTGAATTCATTGAGACTTTTCCTTATGTCATTAAACACAAGAAGGGAAAAGAAAATGTTATTGCTGATGCATTGTCTCGCCGCTATACTATGCTTTCACAACTTGACTTCAAAATATTTGGTTTGGAGACCATCAAAGATCAATATGTGCATGATGCTGATTTTAAAGATGTAATGCAGAATTGTAAAGAAGGAAGAATGTGGAACAAGTTCGTCGTTAACGATGGATTTGTGTTTCGTGCTAACAAGCTATGCATTCCAGCTAGCTCCGTTCGTCTTTTGTTGTTGCAGGAGGACGTACTTGCTACACATTTCTTTTGGCCAAAGATGAGACGGGATGTTGAGCGTTTTATTGCTCGATGCACTACATGTCAAAAAGCTAAGTCACGACTCAATCCTCATGGTTTATATATGCCTTTGCCTGTACCTAGTGTTCCTTGGGAGGATATATCTATGGACTTTGTTTTAGGTTTACCTCGAACAAAGAAGGTGAGGGATAGCATATTTGTTGTCGTGGATAGATTCTCGAAAATGGCACACTTTATACCATGTCATAAAAGCGATGATGCTGTTAATGTTGCTGATTTGTTCTTTCGTGAAATTATTCGCTTGCATGGTGTGCCAAATACTATTGTTTCAGATCGTGATACTAAATTTCTTAGCCACTTTTGGAGATGTTTATGGGCTAAGTTAGGGACTAAACTGCTTTTTAGTACTACTTGTCACCCCCAAACTGATGGACAAACTGAAGTAGTCAATAGAACGTTGTCTACTATGCTTAGGGCTGTTTTGAAGAATAATAAGAAAATGTGGGAGGAATGCTTGCCTCATATTGAATTTGCTTATAATCGTTCATTGCATTCTACTACTAAGATGTGCCCTTTTGAAGTTGTGTATGGTTTCCTACCTCGTGCACCTATTGATTTGTTGACTCTTCCATCTTCGGAGAAGGTTAATTTTGATGCTAAACAACGTGCTGAATTGATTTTAAAAATGCATGAGTTAACTAAGGAAAACATTGAGCGTATGAATGCTAAATATAAACTTGCTGGAGATAAGGGTAGAAAACATGTTGTGTTTGCACCTGGAGATCTTGTTTGGTTACATTTGCGTAAGGATAGATTTCCTGATTTGCGCAAATCAAAGTTAATGCCACGTGTTGATGGTCCCTTTAAGGTGTTAGAGAAAATAAATGATAATGCATATAAACTTGAGCTGCCTGCAGATTTTGGGGTTAGTCCCACTTTTAACATTGCAGATTTGAAGCCTTATTTGGGTGAGGAAGATGAACTTCCGTCGATGATAGAGGCAAAGGTGTCCCGTCTTTCGATGAGATGATGGATATCGCTTTGGTGGCAGTCGACTTTGATGATCCGACTACGAACGTGCGAGGACGTCGCGCCTTAGCAATCGCTAAACCAACTCCGAGAGGTTATTGACCACGCCGGAGCACGATCAACCTGACCACGAGGGTCTGTTTCCTGCGAGCAAACGAAGAACAAGCAAGAAACTGAGATTGCAATCTGGATATTGCGAATATAAGATGAAAGCTTTATTGATCAAGGTGGGGTTCTGTGACGCCTTTGTCTGGTCGTTGAACACAAACGAAGTACGCGAAGTTGCAGCTATGGCGAACTTTTAATCTAAACAAAACCCAAAGTCTAAGCGATGCCCTAAGGGCTGTATATATGGAGGAAGAGGGGGGAATTTCGTGGCCCTTGGTGGAGGGGTCCGAAATCAACCCTATCTCTTGTTTCCCCACACATACGGACTCTAAAAATAGCCTATACTTATGTATTTCGAAATTACATGGGCCTGGCCCAATAATAAGGTGACGCAGCACCTAAAATAGCCTCGGGACGAAATTTATGAAGTGGCATCTTGTATATTTCGTCCAAGGCTTCATGCACCCATTATGGTGGCTTCAAAGTCCTGAAATCATCACTTGTAACTCCGTTCTTGTTCCCCTTACGCATGCCATCATCTCCATGCTTGTTCTTGCTCCAATGTTCATCCTTCTCCAAGCTAGGCCCTTCATTTGTAAGCAAAACAAATGTATCCAATTTAGGCAGCATCATATTCTCATGAACATTAGAATCATTACCAAGAAACGAAAGTACCTGGTAATTTAGTTGGCGTGCACGAGCTCTAGTAATTGGTCCAGTATGTATAGCAGCAGGGGCTGTGGGTGTAACAATTGTATTGATGTCCTCATCACAACTTGACTTCAAAATATTTGGTTTGGAGACCATCAAAGATCAATATGTGCATGATGCTGATTTTAAAGATGTAATGCTGAATTGTAAAGAAGGAAGAATGTGGAACAAGTTTGTCGTTAACGATGGATTTGTGTTTCGTGCTAACAAGCTATGCATTCCAGCTAGCTCTGTTCGTCTTTTGTTGTTGCAGGAGGCGCATGGAGGAGGATTAATGGGACATTTTGGCGTGAAGAAGACGAAGGACATACTTGTTACACATTTCTTTTGGCCAAAGATGAGACGGGATGTTGAGCGTTTTATTGCTCGCTGCACTACATTTCAAAAAGCTAAGTCACGACTCAATCCTCATGGTTTATATATGCCTTTGCCTGTACCTAGAGTTCCTTGGGAGGATATATCTATGGACTTTGTTTTAGGTTTACCTCGAACAAAGAAGGGGAGGGATAACATATTTGTTGTCGTGGATAGATTCTCGAAAATGGCACACTTTATACCATGTCATAAAAGCGATGATGCTGTTAATGTTGCTGATTTGTTCTTTCGTGAAATTATTCGCTTGCATGGTGTGCCAAATACTATTGTTTCAGATCGTGATACTAAATTTCTTAGCCACTTTTGGAGATGTTTATGGGCCAAGTTGGGGACTAAACTGCTTTTTAGTACTACTTGTCACCCCCAAACTGATGGACAAACTGAAGTAGTCAATAGAACATTGTCTACTATGCTTAGGGTTGTTTTGAAGAATAATAAGAAAATGTGAGAGGAATGCTTGCCTCATATTGAATTTGCTTATAATCGTTCATTGCATTCTACTACTAAGATGTGCCCTTTTGAAGTTGTGTATGGTTTCCTACCTCGTGCACCTATTGATTTGTTGCCTCTTCCATCTTCGGAGAAGGTTAATTTTGATGCTAAACAACGTGCTGAATTGATTTTAAAAATGCATGAGTTAACTAAGGAAAACATTGAGCGTATGAATGCTAAAAATAAACTTGCTGGAGATAAGGGTAGAAAACATGTTGTGTTTGCACCTGGAGATCTTGTTTGGTTACATTTGCGTAAGGATAGATTTCCTGATTTGCGCAAATCAAAGTTAATGCCACGTGCTGATGGTCCCTTTAAGGTGTTAGAGAAAATAAATGATAATGCATATAAACTTGAGCTGCCTGCAGATTTTGGGGTTAGTCCCACTTTTAACATTGCATATTTGAAGCCTTATTTGGGTGAGGAAGATGAGCTTCCGTCGAGGACGACTTCATTTCAAGAAGGGGAGGATGATGAGGACATCAATACCATTGTTACACCCACAGCCCCTACTGCTACATATACGGGACCAATTACTAGAGCTCGCGTACGCCAATTAACAGGTACTTTCGTTTCTTGGTAATGATTCTAATGTTCATGAGAATATGATGCTGCTTAAATTGGATACATTTGTTTTGCTTACAAATGAAGGGCCTAGCTTGGAGAAGGATGAACATTGGAGCAAGAACAAGCATGGAGATGATGCCATGCGCAAGGGGAACAAGAACGGAGTTACAAGTGAAGATTTCAGGACTTTGAAGCCACCATAATGGGTGCATGAAGCCTTGGACGAAATATACAAGATGCCACTTCATAAATTTCGTCCCGAGGCTACTATAGGTGCGAATTTGAAGGTGAATCCAATTGGGATGGAAAGGGCACAAAATCTAGTTTCCAAGAAAAAACGAATCACCCAATTCGGAGTCCGTATGAAAAAGTTGTTGGCGTTTTGAGTCAGGTATGTCTGTGTAGTCCGAATCTGAATCCAGAACGTGAGAGACTTGAACTCTATCTTCTCTTGGGCCAAAAGTGACGTGATAGAACTTTTTGGACAGCAAATAAACATCTCTTTCTTCCTTATCTTCATATGTGGATTGTACAAATGTCCCATACACCTGCAATTAGACAAAACACAAAAGTGTGTGAAGTATTTTTGTTCTGGATAACATAAATAGATTATTGAATAGTTTGCACTAGAAATCACCTGACAAATATGCATATATGCAATATTTTTGGTCATATCCAAGGTAGTCATGTCCTCATCAGAAGGGCTCCCTCGCGGATAACTCCGCGTGGGATGTCGATAGCAGTCCGGAGCGACCCTCCCGAACCAAGCCTCAGGCTGCCTCGTAAGTACCTTATGCACGTCCAAATGTCTGGCCTTTCCACTTAGTAATATTAATATGTCTAAATTATACTATTGTAGTCCGGACCGCGACAGCTCCCCGCGATCCTCAACAGGAGGTTCGCCAGATTCAAAGGAGATGGCCAGCATGTCACCATCGCCCGCTCACTCTCCCTCGGCCAAGGGTGATGACGAGGTGGTGTCCCAAAGGACCTTCTCAGGTCAGGGAGAGGTTCCGGAGGTCGTTGGGGTGGCGCCAAAGGATAACTCCTCGGCCGCCGGACACATGGGGGAAAAAGCCCCCATGGGGACTGGTGGTGGGGGCCAAGTTCAATTCTGCCCCCAGCCGGATACCATTCCAGAGACCTACATGGCTCCAGAGTCAAGCGAGTAGCCTTCCCTGAAAGGAGGACGTGTGCCTGTTCCACCGGTGACCTCTGTCCAATCAGAGGCACCGGATAATCTACTAGAAGCAATGTGAGGCGCTTCCATTGTGGATGAACACTGTATCCTTATGGGTGCGGTGATCGAGAAGGTTCTGTCCGCTAAAAGCGGACTGACCGAAGCCTATGCTAGCCTTCTAACGGGCTTTGAGGTAAGTAATGTAATTGTAGAGAGAATATCACAGTGTAGACAGTAGCCCCTGATGCTCTGTTCGGTGTTCGGAAAGAAAAATCTGAACAGAGGATCAAAATAATTTTCGCAGGAGTCTAACATAAGATGTCTTTGTGAATAAGCAGGCGTCGCTGCTAGCTGCTGCCGCTCATACTGCGAAAGTGTCCGGACTAAAGCATAACCTGGAGCGGGCCGAGAAAGAGCTCGGCTTCATGAAGAAGCAGCTGGAGGACAACCAACGTATGCAATAACCTGCGTGTATATTTAGGAAGGACGAATGGTTCGTGCTGACTAAAGTGTCATGAACTTTATTAGGGGCCACGACCAAGGTGGCGGCCCTCAAGAAGGGGTTAGTCGAGGCCGAGGACAAAGCGGCCAAGGAACACGCCGCGCGCGAGAAGCACGAGGCCCGGATCAGTGAGGTCCAGCAAGAGCTCCAGGATGCCGTCAAGAAGTACGAGTCCCTGGAGTGTGATTATAAGACGCAAGGGTCCGAACTTGCGAAGGTCCTCCAAAGCGCACAAGATGCCCGAGCCGAAGCCCAGAGTGCCCTTCAGGACATCCAGGCGGCCAAGAAGATTGCCGCGGGTAAGGCTTTCGTTATGCAAAGTAAGTCTGTGAAGGAAATGTTCCTTTTACTTACCCGAATTTGGAGCTCTCCAGGGGCATTTACGGATTTGCCACGCAGCGTATCGGATGCTGCCGAGTTCTATCGAGCCGAAGAAGGGAGTTCTATGGAGAAGCTGTTCTGGTCTCAATACCTTGGACAAGAACATCCGGTGCCCTTCAGCGACCAGCTGAAACAGCTGGTCGAGCTGCACAAGGCGGCCGAGCTAGCCATGAAGGACCTAATAGTCCGACTATGGCCTGCCGAGCCCATGCCCGGCAGCTCCTTCTGATAGAGGCAAAGGTGTCCCGTCTTTCGATGAGATGATGGATATCGCTTTGGTGGAAGTCGACTTTGATGATCCGACTACGAACGTGCGAGGACGTCGCGCCTTAGCAATCGCTAAACCAACTCCGAGAGGTTATTGACCATGCCGGAGCACGATCAACCTGACCACGAGGGTCTGTTTCCTGCGAGCAAACGAAGAACAAGCAAGAAACTAAGATTGCAATCTGGATATTGCGAATATAAGATGAAAGCTTTATTGATCAAGGTGGGGTTCTGTGACGCCTTTTCTGGTCGTTGAACACAAACGAAGTATGCGAAGTTGCAGCTATGGCGAACTTTAATCTAAACAAAACCCAAAGTCTAAACGGTGCCCTAAGGGCTGTATATATGGAGGAAGAGAGGGGGAATTTCGTGGCCCTTGGTGGAGGGGTCCGAAATCAACCCTATCTCTGGTTTCCCCACACATACGGACTCTAAAAATAGCCTATACTTATGTATTTCGAAATTACATGGGCCTGGCCCAATAAAAAGGTGACGCAGCACCTATAATAGCCTCGGGATGAAATTTATGAAATGGCATCTTGTATATTTCGTCCAAGGCTTCATGCACCCATTATGGTGGCTTCAAAGTCCTAAAATCATCACTTGTAACTCCGTTCTTGTTCCCCTTGCGCATAGCATCATCTCCATGCTTGTTCTTGCTCCAATGTTCATCCTTCTCCAAACTAGGCCCTTCATTTGTAAGCAAAACAAATGTATCCAATTTAGGCAGCATCATGTTCTCATGAACATTAGAATCATTACCAAGAAACAAAAGTACCTGATAATTTAATTGGCGTGCGCGAGCTCTAGTAATTGGTCCCGTATATGTAGCAGTAGGGGCTGTGGGTGTAACAATGGTATTGATGTCCTCATCGTCCTCCCCTTCTTGAAATGAAGTCGTCCTCGACGGAAGCTCATCTTCCTCACCCAAATAAGGCTTCAAATCTGCAATGTTAAAAGTGGGACTAACCCCAAAATCTGCAGGCAGCTCAAGTTTATATGCATTATCATTTATTTTCTCTAACACCTTAAAGGGACCATCAACATGTGGCATTAGCTTTGATTTGCGCAAATCAGGAAATCTATCCTTACGCAAATGTAACCAAACAAGATCTCCAGGTGCAAACACAACATGTTTTCTACCCTTATCTCCAGCAAGTTTATATTTAGCATTCATACGCTCAATGTTTTCCTTAGTTAACTCATAAATTTTTAAAATCAATTCAGCACGTTGTTTAGCATCAAAATTAACCTTCTCCGAAGATGGAAGAGCCAACAAATCAATAGGTGCACGAGGTAGGAAACCATACACAACTTCAAAAGGGCACATCTTAGTAGTAGAATGCAATGAACGATTATAAGCAAATTCAATATGAGGCAAGCATTCCTCCCACATTTTCTTATTATTCTTCAAAACAGCCCTAAGCATAGTAGACAACGTTCTATTGACTACTTCAGTTTGTCCATCAGTTTGGGGGTGACAAGTAGTACTAAAAAGCAGTTTAGTCCCCAACTTAGCCCATAAATATCTCCAAAAGTGGCTAAGAAATTTAGTATCACGATTTGAAACAATATTATTTGGCACACCATGCAAGCGAATAATTTCACGAAAGAACAAATCAGCAACATTAATAGCATCATCGCTTTTATGACATGGTATAAAGTGTGCCATTTTCGAGAATCTATCCACGACAACAAATATGCTATCCCTCCCCTTCTTTGTTCGAGGTAAACCTAAAACAAAGTCCATAGATATATCCTCCCAAGGAACACTAGGTACAGGCAAAGGCATATATAAACCATGAGGATTGAGTCGTGACTTAGCTTTTTGACATGTAGTGCATCGAGCAATAAAACGCTCAACATCCCATCTCATCTTTGGCCAAAAGAAATGTGTAGCAAGTACGTCCTCCGTCTTTTTCACGCCAAAGTGTCCCATTAATCCTCCTCCATGCGCCTCCTGCAACAACAAAAGACGAACGGAGCTAGCTGGAATGCATAGCTTGTTAGCACGAAACACAAATCCATCATTAACGACGAACTTGTTCCACATTCTTCCTTCTTTACAATTCTGCATTACATCTTTAAAATCAGCATCATGCACATATTGATCTTTGATGGTCTCCAAACCAAATATTTTGAAGTCAAGTTGTGAAAGCATAGTATAGCGGCGAGACAATGCATCAGCAATAACATTTTCTTTTCCCTTCTTGTGTTTAATGACATAAGGAAAAGTCTCAATGAATTCAACCCATTTAGCATGTCTACGATTCAGTTTAGCTTGACTTTTAATATGTTTCAAAGATTCATGATTAGAATGTATAACAAATTCTTTGGGCCATAAATAATGTTGCCATGTTTCTAAAGTCCGAACAAGAGCATATAATTCTTTATCATAAGTAGAATAATTCAGACTAGGCCCACTCAATTTTTCAGAAAAGTATGCAACAGGTTTGCCATCTTGTAATAACACACCGCCTAATCCAATTCCACTAGCATCACATTCAAGCTCAAAAGTCTTATTAAAATCAGGAAGTTGGAGTAAAGGAGCATGTGTCAACTTATCTTTCAATACCGAGAAGGCTTCTTCCTGTGCGGTACCCCAAAGAAAAGGCACATCTTTCTTTGTAAGCTCATTGAGAGGTGCAGCAATGGTGCTGAAATCTCTCACAAAATGCCTATAGAATCCAGCGAGGCCAAGAAAACTCCTCACTTGTGTGGCCGTTTTGGGCTGCGGCCAACTCTCAATAGCTTCAGTCTTGGCTTTATCAACTTCAATTCCCTGTGGAGTAACAACATAGCCAAGAAAAGATACTCGGTCGGTGCAAAAGGTGCACTTCCCAAGGTTACCAAACAAACGTGCATCACGTAGAGCAATAAAAACAACACGTAAATGTTCCAAATGTTCTTCCAAAGATATGCTATAAATCAATATGTCATCAAAGTAAACTACCACAAATCGTCCAATGAAAGCACGTAAAACTTCGTTCATTAATCTCATGAAAGTAGTGCATTAGTTAACCCAAAAGGCATGACTAACCACTCATATAATCCGAACTTAGTTTTAAATGCTGTTTTCCATTCATCTCCCAATTTCATACGAATTTGATGGTATCCACTACGCAAATCAACTTTGGAGAATATTGTAGAGCCACTCAATTCATCAAGCATATCATCTAGCCTAGGAATAGGATGACGATAACGAATAGTAATATTATTAATGCCTCTACAATCAACACACATACGTGATGTACCATCCTTTTTCGGCACTAGAATAATAGGAACAGCACAAGGACTAAGGGATTCGCGTATATAACCTTTGTCCAGAAGCTCTTGTACTTGATGCATAATCTCCTTCGTCTCCTCTGGATTGGTACGGTATGGTGCACGATTTGGCAGTGAAGCGCCGGGAATTAAGTCAATCTGATGCTCAATCCCTCGAATAGGCGGTAATCCCGGTGGCACGTCTTGTGGAAAGACGTCAGCGAACTCCTGAAAATGTTAGTGACAGCAGGAGGCAAAGAGGAAGGCATGTCCTCGAATGAAAATAATGCCTCTTTGCACACAAAAGCATAGCAAACAGATTTGCTGAAATCTAGCTCATCAATATCAGATTTGGTGGCAAATAAACATGCACTTTTCAATTTAATTTCAGAAGCAACACTAGATGGTTTATTATTAGGCTTCATTTGTTGCTCAAATTCTTTTGCCACAATCTGATTTTCACTCTTATTCTTCTCCTGTTTTGCTTTATTAGCTCTATTAATATCATCTTTCAAAATGGAATCAGGAGTCATAGGAAGCAAAGTAATATTTTTATCCTTATGAACAAGAGTATAGTGATTGTTTCTACCATGATGTACAGAATTTTTATCAAATTGCCATGGTCTACCAAGTAATAAGGAACATGCTTGCATAGGTACCACATCACAATCAACATAATCAGCATATGTAGAGATACTAAAATGCACATGAACAGTATGTGTTACCTTAACCTTGCCGCTGTTGTTAAACCATTGGATGTAGTAAGGATGCGGATGTGGTCTTGTGGTGAGAGAAAGCTTCTCCACCATCTCCATGCTAGCCAAGTTGTTGCAGCTCCCTCCGTCTATGATGACGCGCACAGAACGTTCCTTCACAACTCCCTTGGTATGGAACAAATTGTGCCTCTGATTTTGCTCAGCTTGTGTGACCTGCACACTCAAAACACGTTGAGCAACTAAACATTCATACCTGTCAGCGTCTTCAGGGGCCATGTATTGCGTCTCATGATCAGAATCATCTCCACCATGTTCTTCACGTGTAATAAGAGCCAAAGTCTCCTCATCATAGTCACTAGCGGACTCATATCCACCATCCGCGGTAGCAATCATCACACGCGGAGATTTGCATTCTCTCGCATAATGACCTCCTCCCTTACAACGACGACAAATAATATCACTTGTATGCCCTGTTGATGCTATGGAAGAAGAAGAACGCTGTGCAGGCCCCGCAGGTGCGCTCTTGGCAGATAATGGTGGTTGTGCCTGTTTTCTTGTATCACGGCTGGAGGTGGCACCTGATGGAGGTGCTGGTGCAGTTGAAGTAGAAGATGCACGTGGTGTCCATGATGAAGGTCGGCCTGCAGAAAAGTTAGTTCGTGCCATGCTTGTCGATCCTGCACTTCACGTTCAGCTTTACAAGCAAGATGGAATAAACGAGTGATATTAGTATACTCCTTATAGTCTAGAATGGTCTGAATCTCTCTATTTAATCCACCCAGAAAACATGCAAGCATAGCTTCATTCTCCTCAACAATACCACATCTAATCATGCCAGCTTGTAATTCCTAATAATATTCTTCTACAAAAAATTTTCCTTGTCTTAAGCGCTGTAATTTTTGAAGCAATTCACGTTGATAATATGGTGGAACCCAACGAGTACGCATAGCAGTTTTCAAAGCAACCCAAGTAGTTGGAATAGGATATAATCTACAATGTTCAGACCACCATACACATGCAAAACTAGTGAAAGCACAAACAGCAGCGGCAACCCGTCTCTCCTCCGGATATTGTAAACACGTAAATCGTTGTTCAGTTTCTAACTCCCAAGTAAGATATATATCAGGAACATATCTACCCTCGAAAGGTGGAATATTCAATTTCAGTTTAGGAAGATGGTCATGATCTCGTACCTGAGGGAAAGCCCTACCATTGTGATTATTTGCATGTGGACGACCTGGTGGTTGTGGTGCAGGTGGTTGCACGTAGTTCTGATTTTGAGCAACCTCATCCTCGTAATCTCCCACATAATCATCCTCCTCCGCATCAGCAGCAGGAGCCACAGAAGTATCAATAGCAGCACCAACAGTTTGGCCAAACGCAAGAGGAACACGGCTCGCTCGGCGGAGATCTGTTTCGCGACGTGGAGGTAGTCGTTGTTGTTGTTGTTGTTGGAGAGGTGCGTTAGGTGCAGCGGGTGGTGGTGGTGGAAGACGCGCGAGCAATTCATTAAACTTGTTATCGAGCTTTGTTTCGAACGTCTTCTCCATGCCATCTATCTTCTCCATGGCCTCTTCAAATCTGTTTAGCACATCTTGCACCTGTCCACTCATCATTTGCTGAAATTTATCATGCAAATCCTTATTCATCATGTTCTCCCAGTCAGTCTCGTTGGCTTGTGATCCTGGCATGGTTAGCAGCAATAGAAACACACAAGAATATGATCCTACAGACTACTAACAAGAGGTGGTGGTGGGTGTCACAAATCCGTCAAGAAAATCTCAAATTCTTACCAGTTCTTACCCACCAGCAGGCGGTGATCGGCAACCGTTGTAGTCAAAAACTCTCAAAGCTTGGATAGAGCGATTACCAGGGAGAGTCAACCGCACGACATAGATGTATGTGGAGCTGGGAAGGCTTATAATATGGTAGCAAAAAGGGTCAGCAATAATCAATTCAGAGATGCAAAGTTGAATAAACGCTCAACGACGGTACTGTGCTGGTCCTAGGCTAGACTGTGCTAGAGACGCGAGCCTAGAACACCAACAAAATCACGGCGCGGCACGTAAAGGGAAAAGCACACTCTGGACTTTTTTTCCGCTCTTTTTTTTGCGAAAAATCACTATAATGGCGAGTGTCTCAAAACTCTTCCTAGCTCAAACTGACAGGATGGGCACGAAATTTTTTCGACCAATTTTTTTTCGACTGCCCGGACCCAAAAACTGGAAACGGGTCAAAAAAACTTCCTATAATGGCACCTGTCTCAAAACACTCAGAAACACCTAAAAATAGGATAGCCAGAATTTTTTTCGAAAAATGCGTTTTCAAAAATTTTTGGGCCTAAACGGAGCGTGGTTTCCGGACTCTTTTTTTTCCGAAACCTACTCCGGCAAGGAAACACGAATCGAAATCTAGATGGATCTCGAAAACAAACCTAATATGACAAGAACTCGGATTGGTGGTGGATATATGTTGGTAGATGGCAGCGGTGGTGGTATATGACAGCGGTGGTGGTATATGGATACGGATTCGAATCGGTGGCAGATAAGCGGTGGTGGTAGATGGCAGGGGCGATGATGATGGTGCGGTGGCGGCGTGACAACTTATGACCAGAACTCGAAACTCTAAAAGACTAGACTCTAAGACCAGCAACTAGACACGACGATGCAACCGCAAATTCAACAAAGCAAAACCCTAAAAAGATTATGCAAAGGCTCAGATTGGTTCGGATATGATGAACTAACCCTAATTTTTTGTGGCTTTTTCGTGGACTGTAGGTATGAAGAACAGACTCGATCTAAACTACGAAAAACTATAAAATCTCACCGAACAACCTGGAAATTTGATACCACTTGATAGAGGCAAAGGTGTCCCATCTTTCGATGAGATGATGGATATCGCTTTGGTGGAAGTCGACTTTGACGATCCGACTACGAACGTGCGAGGACGTAGCGCCTTAGCAATCGCTAAACCAACTCCGAGAGGTTATTGACCACGCCGGAGCACGATCAACCTGACCACGAGGGTTTGTTTCCTGCGAGCAAATGAAGAACAAGCAAGAAACTAAGATTGCAATCTGGATATTGCGAATATAAGATGAAAGCTTTATTGATCAAGGTGGGGTTCTGTGACGCCTTTGTCTGGTCGTTGAACACAAACGAAGTACGCGAAGTTGCAGCTATGGCAAACTTTAATCTAATCAAAACCCAAAGTCTAAACGGTGCCCTAAGGGCTGTATATATGGAGGAAGAGAGGGGGAATTTCGTGGCCCTTGGTGGAGGGGTCCGAAATCAACCCTATCTCTGGTTTCCCCACACATACGGACTCTAAAAATAGCCTATACTTATGTATTTCGAAATTACATGGGCCTGGCCCAATAAAAAGGTGACGCAGCACCTATAATAGCCTCGGGACGAAATTTATGAAGTGGCATCTTGTATATTTCATCCAAGGCTTCATGCACCCATTATGGTGGCTTCAAAGTCCTAAAATCATCACTTGTAACTCCGTTCTTGTTCCCCTTGCACATGGCATCATCTCCATGCTTGTTCTTGCTCCAATGTTCATCCTTCTCCAAGCTAGGCCCTTCATTTGTAAGCAAAACAAATGTATCCAATTTAGGCAGCATCATATTCTCATGAACATTAGAATCATTACCAAGAAACGAAAGTACCTGATAATTTAATTGGCGTGCGCGAGCTCTAGTAATTGGTCCCGTATATGTAGCAGTAGGGGCTGTGGGTGTAACAATGGTATTGATGTCCTCATCACCTTCGGACTTGTGAAGTGGCTTGTGGGTGCCTGCCCACGGCTTGAAGTCGTGAAGCGGTCGGTCTGCATTGAAGGTGCAGGGATGGCCTTTGCCCGCGCCAAGACGCACTGGGCGAAGATGGATGCCAAGAAGCTGATGAGCGAGGGGCCGCCTGAGGGTAAGGAGCACCGCTGACCCGAGCTATATTTTGATAGTGTCCTGGAGGGATCCCGCCTTGTGGTGGAGCAATGTGCGAATGATGTTATATTCCCATGAAAACATTCATGTTATCCTGTCCTGTAATATGAAACAAGGTCGTTATGTAATATAATGCTTGTGACTCTTAAAATTTTACCTCCTGTGCAGCCGTTTGTGAAATCTGAGGGTTAGCCAGTCGTCGGCTTCTGCCCCCACGTAGATAGTACGGGGGTGTTCGGGATAAATCTAAACACTCTTTACTCCACATTCTGGTCCTTAAAGGAGGTGTTTAGCGCAACGAACAAGGCAATCAGACTATACAACTTTTATCGCCCTCACTTAGCCATAGGAGTTTGACAATGAGAATTTTGGCGAAGCCCTTGGTATTCGGAAGGCCGAACTAGGGGCTCTATACAGACCTGATCGGATAAAAACCGATTCCTCGCATAAAGCGGGAAAAAAATCTCTAAGGATTTGAAACCTCTCGAATAGCTGACCAGCTCTCGCTGCATCATGACAGTCAGTTTTCGGCTTTCTCTACTGAGGTGCTTGTCCGGAAGAACCGGGACACAATCGCAGTAGTTCTCCCTTTACTACCCTAGCCGATATAGCGGACCTTAAGGTAGTAAGCACAGGAGCCGGGCAACCCAACTATTAACCAAAGACATGATTCGGAGCCGATGCATATAATGCTATAAGTTCGGGGTGCCGAACTGTACTTTAAAAAGTGTTTGGACTTTATTGCCGTACTATGGGGCGTGATGAAGCCCGTGGCGAAGTAATACGTACCAAAGTGTACGGGTGCGATGAGTAATAGATACAAAGGCAAGGAAAAAAATCAAGTAATAAGCTGACGCTGCCAATTATTTTCCATTGTAAGTTGATTAATACGTCGAGGCGTACTTGTGCAAGTAATGCGATAAGCAAGTAAGGCTATTTAACATGCCATGACCAAGAGCGAGCTACGTGCGGGTATGTAAAACAAGTATAGCAATCGTTAGCGGAGACCACCTGGGGATTCCCTTGTACGTCAAAGCTCCTTGCCTCCTTGGTGTATCTGTCCCGCGATCGGTCCGATGATCAGGTTATTTAAAAAAGGCCTCGAGAAGAGAAAACCTGAAATGAAGAAGAAAAAGTGAAGGTGTGCGGATCCAGGGTCGGTCGAGTTGCCCTGTGGATCACGAGCTAGCTATGCCTCCATCGATGCCCATGGAATTTTGAGTGCGTAGTTATGTACGCGCGGTACAAATGCCGCCATTTGATCGGGACTGGAACGGAGGCCAAATTGCTAGTTAAGCTCTTGACGAGCGGGGCTGTCTTGTTGCAAAATAGTCCGGACTCTCTTAATGGTGTCCAGGGACTCGGCTGCTGAATTAAGGTTTTGCTAGGAAAGGCCGCGTTGTACTTCTGCTGCTAAGGCCGTGGTATGCTCCTCAGTACGGAGGGAGCGTTCCGTATTTCCATTGACTTTTATGATGCTACGTGGTCCGGGCATCTTGAGCTTGAGATAGGCATAGTGAGGTACCGCATTGAATCGGGAAAATGCGGTTCGTCCAAGCGGTGCGTGATAGCCGCTGCGAAAGGGGACGATGTCGAAGATTAACTCCTCGCTTCGGAAGTTGTCCGGAGATCCGAAGACGACCTCTAGTGTGATTGAGCCCGTACAGCGGGCCTCTACTCCTGGTATGACTCCTTTAAAGGTAGTCCTTGTGGGCTTGATTCGTGATGGGTTAATGCCCATTTTATGCATTGTATCCTGATAGAGCTGATTGAGGCTGCTGCCACCATCCATGAGGACTCGCGTCAGGTGGAATCCATCAACGATTGGGTCTAGGACCAGTGCGGCTGATCCGCCATGTCGGATACTGGTCGGATGATCCCGATGATCAAAAGTGATCGGGCACGATGACCATGGATTGAATTTTGGTGCGACTGGCTCTATCGTATAGACATCCGTGAGTGCGCGCTTGTGCTCCCTCTTGGGGATGTGTGTAGCATATATCATGTTCACCATTTTGACTTGAGGGGGAAACTTCTTCTGTCCCCCTGTGTTTGGTTGCAGGGGATCCTCGTCATCGTCCTCGCTCTGTGATCCCTTTTCTTTGTTTTCGGCATTTAACTTGCCGGCTTGCTTAAAACCCCAGCAATCTCTGTTGGTATGGTTGGCTAGTTTGTCAGGGGTGCCATGGATTTGGCACAGACAGTCAAGTATGCGGTCTATGCTGGATGGTCCCTGATTGTTTCTTTTATACGACCTTTTCCGCTGACCGGACTTGGAGCCGCTGAATCCGGCATTGACAGCAGTGTCATCGGTGTTGTCGTCTTTGCGTCAGCGTTTGTGTTTGCTACGTCGAAGCTTGCCGTTGCTGTTCTTAACCTCAGAGGGGCCCGCCTCGCTGGCTGTGTTTTTGCTATGAGCCAACCAACTATCGTCACCCGCGCAAAAGCGGGTCATGAGTGTCGTGAGGGTTGCCATAGATTTCGGCTTTTCTTGGCCGAGGTGGCGGGTGAGCCATTCGTCGCAGATGCTATGTTTAAAGGCCGTTAGGGCTTCGGCATCCGGACAGTCGACGATCTGGTTCTTTTTGGTTAGGAACCTAGTCCAAAGTTTCCTGGCTGACTCTCCGGGTTGTTGGACTATGTGGCTTAAATCATCGGCGTCTGGTGGCCGGACATATGTACCTTGGAAGTTGTCGAGGAAGGCTTCTTCCAAGTCCTCCTAGCTACCGATAGAATTTTCAGAAAGGCTATTTAACCAGGGCCGAGCTGGCCCTTTGAGCTTTAGTGGGAGGTATTTGATAGCGTGGAGGCCATCTCCGCGGGCCATGTGGATATGGATAATAAAATCCTCGATCCATACCGCGGGGTCGGTTGTTCCGTCATATGAGTCAATGTTAACAGGTTTGAACCCTTCGGGTAGTTCGTGATCCATTACTTCATCGGTGAAGCAAAGAGGGTGTGCGACGCCTCTATATCGGGCCAATTCGTGACGTAGCTCCGATGGAGTCCGTCTGCGGTTGCCGGCTCGGGTGTGACTAGGTTTGTCACGTCCGAATAGGTAGCCATCATCACATGTCAAGGAACGTCCTCGTGATCCGTAAATCGATCGGGTATATCCTTCTTTATTGTTTAGGTCATGTGAAGGTCATATGTATGACCGTGAGCTGATTTACCTCTGCCTTTGCGATGAGGCGGGGTGGGATGGTGTTCGGCTTGAGTTGTCGCTTTGTCCCGTCCACGTGGTGGTCGGTCAGCCGCATTGCGCGATGGTGGTATGTGTTCCGGCGCCTCGTCGTTGAATTGTCACGGCAGATGTCCTAGTGTGAGGACTTTGTCATGAGGCCAACGCATCTATGTAGTAGCTTGAAGGGGTTGAGCGGGATGAGAGACACGATGTTTTACCCAGGTTCGGCCCCTCACGGTGAAGGTAAAAGCCTACATCCTGCTTCATTGATATTGATGATGATGATCATGATTACAAGAGTGCTCTATCTCGAGAGCTATTGTCTAAACCTAACTTGTCCAACTTGTGGAACTCGTCAATCTTGTCCCTCTTGGGGTGCCCTGCCCCTCCTTATATATGTTGAAGGGGCGGGTTACATGTGGAGTCCTATTAGGATTAGGACTAGTCTACCTTCTAATACAAACCGGATACAAGTCTGGGTCTTAACTCCTCGTAAGGTAAATATTCCTCATGCCTTTCTTCTTAAACCGGCCCACCATTAACATAAACCGGCCTTCTAGGCCTTGTCATTCATCTGACCCGTCCGTCGGGTCACCAGTGTGTCATAATGTTCCGGCGGGTTGCTTGTAAACCGCCAGGTCAGGGCGGGTCGCCAGTGAATCACCAAGTGTAAACCGGGTCTCAAGTAAACCACTAGGTCAGCCGGGTTATACTTCTGGCCGGTTTACGCCGCGGGGTATATCCCCGACATTAGCCCCCAGTTTAATTTGGATTTATCCATGTTAAACTGATCCTGTAAAACAAACACAAGAACAAACTTGACAGATTATGCTCCGGGTTAAGAATTCATGTAAACCGACACCTGATCATCCTTAATTCCTTGTCATTTCCTTCTTCTAGAAAATCCAGGCCAATAAGCCAGCTTCATACTCAATTTGCTGTCATTGGTTTCTCACAGAGAAATATTGTGAAGAATAATCCACTTGAGTCGGCTTCCAAAGCGCCGACTTAAGAAATATTTGTCTTGAAATACTCATCTGATATTCATCCGGCTTGAAGATGTAGAACTTGCTGGTTTATGATTACCACCATTGTTGGGTTATAAAAACTGATAATTCCGGGTCATGATTATTGCCAACGCCGGTTCATGATTATTGATGACGCCGGATTGCAGCCACAGGGTCATAATGATTGGTGGCGCCGGGTCAATCTGGTTTGCTCAAACAGAGAATTTGAAAATATTTCTTCGATAATAATATAATACCTGTAGCCCCCAAGTCTTGAGCAGAATAAAGTGATGGCTTAAGACTTGCTTCAATATAAATACTACCAATTTTGAAGAAATCCATCTTGTTCATCCCAGTCACTAGTCAGAATTGAGTATTCCACATATGTAGCCCCCAAGTGTCGGGTTGTCATGCTTGCAGCAACCTGGGACTTGTAATTGCTTGATGCTCATAAAAACTTCAACCGGTGTAGCCCCCAAGGGCCGGGTCATTATGCAATAATGAGCAGGGACTTTGTAAATATAATCTTGTAAACTTTGAACAGCAACGTGTGGCCCCAAGGGCTGGCTTAGTAAGATAATACTGAACCGGGACTTGATATATACTTCAATGAAAATAACATATTATAATGTAGCTTCCATCGTAGGGCTTGAACCCACGTCCACAAGGTTAAGAGCTTTGTGCTTTACCAACTAAGCAATGGATCCTTCAATATTATGGATGAAAACTTATGTACCTTAAATTGTTGACAAGAGCAATTGGTAGCCCCCAAGGGCCGGCTCATTATAATATGATGAGTTGGGTCTTCAATAAGACTAGTAAAAATGACTTTGCATTAGCCCCCAAGTGTCATGGTGCATGCTTGCAGTGACATGAGACTTGCATGTAATCTCAATTTGAATAATGTAGCCCCCAAGTGCCGGGTTGTAAGCCTGCAACGACTCGGGACTATTCCTTTCATTGTAGAATAAATCATATCCTTTGATAAAATAATAGCCATTGCGCTAAAGCGACTTTGAAAACTTAATAATACCGGTTATTAATAACCATAAAAATCCAGCCATGTTGGCTGTTCAAGATAATATAATCCGGTATGAAAACCTTATTCATTCAATATCATAATGAAAATTCAGCCAAGTTTGGCTATTTGAATAATATAACCCAATGATTTATAAGCGCATGATTCCAATGGCGCAATCCAAATATATATACTGGCGACTTATAATCCAAAGCCAGGCCGGTTTAACAAACCTGTTTTTGCATACAACAAGTTTAAAGTGTCCTGGCGGTTTACCGCCGGACGGGTCATAATGCCCAACATATAACCCGGGTTTATAACCAAGGCTGCACTTAAGAATAATCAAATGTGAAATAGATCATACCTGTGACATTGAATCACATCGTCGGTTTACCAACTTTTTTTAGTAAGGGTGATAACCCAAATCTTGAGTATGATAACTCCCGTCATATTTTGCCGGTTTGTAATAAAACCGTGTCGGGTTGTAATAAACACCGGCTAATCATCCTGGCAACTTATAGTCAACGCCAGACCGGGCTAAGAAAACTCCGGTTTATAATTGAGTTTGTACTAACAACTGATAGTTGAAAGCTTGTGCCGGGTTAAGAAACACCGGACTGATGAAATGACTTATAGTCTGGCCGGGTCAATGGACGTCGGTTTACCTTAAAACCTTATCAAAGGAGAAGAAACTTTGACAAAAAGCAAATGGAAAAACTTGTAGTCGAGGCTTTTCAAGGGCTGCCAGGCCCAAACTCGAGGCTTTTCACGGGCCGCCAGGCCACTGAGTTAAACCATTTGACAAAGCCTTTTAAGATGGGCCTCCAACTAACCAATTGTCGTTTTAACTTTGACAAGTTCAGGGTCTGTATAAGAGTAACTTGTCAAACGTTCAGCGGGTCATGCCAGGATTACCTGGATAGGAGTGGCTTACTTGATGAAGGTAGGTTAACCTGGGGTTTTAGGTGAATACACCAGGCTTCTAAGCCGTGGGTCGATACCCAATTACAAGGGTCCTTTCAAACTCTTTATTACTTTACACAAAGAGCCCCCAAGTAACTTTGTGAGCTATGCTCAATGGGTGCCTATGTTTGAGTTGTGCGTAGCAACAAGACTCTCTTTGGCCCCTTGGGTGTGAAGCTTCCAATCTTTGTTGTGGCGTGATAGCCGGATTAATGGACAAGACTCCGCGTTGCAAGCAGAAGCCCCCATGTGATATATTTCTGAGCTGTGCTCGCCGGGTGCCTATGTTTGAGTTGTGGTGTGCAACAAACTCTCTTTGGCCCCTGATGATAATATTGTCTTGATAGCCGCATCAAGAGGGTAGTAACGCCATGTTCTCTTTGGTGAATACACCTATGTTTGAACAGGAAGCCCCCAAGTAATCATATGAAGATGAGCCCATAAGGCAGAACACCCATGTTTGAACCGCACGTCAGGGCAATAGGTCCTCTTGGGCAACCTTTAACTTTTTGCAAGAGATAAATTCTTCTTGAACCGGGATTTTAAACCGGATATTGAGATGTTCAAAGCTTTGTGGGAGACAGGTTTACCTTGAGCCAGATTTTAAACCGGATATTGAGAGCTCCAGCGCTTTGTGGGAGACAGATTTCCCTTGAACCGGATTTTGAACCTAAATCCTTCTTTTTAAGCCGGAAATTTTCTGGCGGCCTTTAAATATTCGCCAATAAGGCAGTAGCCTCCGGGGCCGGGTTATTTTTCCGTCCAATGATCCGGAGTTCTTGAATTCATTGAAACCAGCCAATTCTGCCGAGTCACGCCATTGTAGCTCCCGAGTCTCAAGACGACTCGAGGAGGTGGCTTGAGATTCTTCATACTTGACCGTGATATAAACCGGCATGAGTTAATCAATGGCTCAGTGATATAACTTGTCCTGCACTGGAGAACTTGCAAGCCAGAATAATTACTCTTTTAAAGAAAGCAAGATGTAAATAAAAATATACTGAATGGATTTCACCTGATACATTAGGCCAATAGTCATCCGCCGCAGAGTTGATAATCATGACGAGTGAGTCAGCCGCGGGAGCAGATAGATGAATCGGCCGCGGCGTTGTAAGCCGTTACAGATGAACAAGTTGTCCTCCTCGTTGTAAGCCATTATGGACGCGTGAGCCGGCCGCGATAGCGGACGGGCGAGTCGTCCGTGGCGTTGTCAACCGGTGCGGTCGCGAGAAATGGCCATGGCATTGTAAGCCGGTGCGGGAGTCCGTTGAGTAAGGATGACCTCCTGTGCTGAATGATGTAGGCGCACCTCTATCTCCGCGGTATAATGCCACTTTATAATGAATAATTCTCCTGCATATAAAATATCGCAGGGCAAGGAAGTTTTGCTTGGATGAATTAATATGTACTTAAAAGTAAATAGGGAATAGCACCTGGTTCATTTTGACGATAGATGATCTATACGGAGACTGCCAGCATCAACTGAACATGTACTGCGTGTTCTCTCCTCCATACTTTTGTCTTGATACTTGGAAGGTGCTGATTTGCAGTCTTGGTTGGGCACTTAGTCAGACCGGCCGTGTGGGTCAAGCATGACACGACGGCTCAGAGGCGATGGCGCAAGCCAGCGTAGTAGCAGAGGTGTGGCCGTCTTACGGCCACAGCAGCGTGAACGGCGGCTTGAACACAGGTTATGGTTTAGTACGGGGTGGATGTTTGGTGCACTCCTCATCGGATCATTTTTCATTGGAAGTACTGACCCGGGGAAAGTTCCAAATTTGTTGAATTGTGAAACCACATCCAAACAGTTCCCATCATCCACCATACTGTGATGCATACATACTATCGCGTAGATTTCTTTCAATCCTTTTTGCTGTTTAACTTATAGCAGCGGATCTGCTTCATCTTTAAATATATATATATCTGAAGGCAGCTTTTTCTCCGCAAGAAGAGCTGCTGAACTTTAAGAAGGAATTTGGAACACTCGCAGACAACGTGGCTCATCCAGCATATGTTTATCATCCACCATGTTCTCATTAGAAGAGGCAGCTCTGTGTAATGTCGGAAGTTTTGGCGACAGTCGTGAGGCAGGGCCACAGCTGCGGCGTGGCCGGCTCGGAGACCCGTTTCTCAGGTGCGGCTGTACTGGCGTGTAAGGAAGTAGCAAAAGGCTTGACGATGGTCCACACCAGCAGAGGTGAAGACGGCCCAAGGTCGCAGCAACGAAGGTGACTTGGACTGACATAAAGTGGAGGCTTAAGGCCGGCTCAGCTTAACCATGCAGCCGAGACCGAGGCGGAAAGCGAAACTCTGGAGGCACCTCGAAAAGCACGGGTCCGTGGGGGCGGCTTAGCGACGGCGGTTGAGGCCGGGCTCGGAGCGTAGACCAGTAGCCGTGAGGGCGGCTCTCACAGGTGCAGAGGCAGGCCGGCGCTCAGCGTGGCGGCTCAGCACAGGACCACAGGTTACTCTGGTGGCCTAGAACTGTTGCGATCCACGGTAGGTGAGGTGAACCAGCGAAGACGATTTTGACGCGGCTGGGTGTGCAGTACCGCGGAACAAGGGCCGGCCCTCGGCGAGCGGTGACTTAACGCTGGCCGTAGCGGAAGCGACTCATCGCGCAGCAAAGGGCTCAAAGCAGAGATGAGGCGAGTCAGCCCACCGGCGGAGACAGCGTAAGCCGGCTGCATGTTAAGGCGGCGGCGGCCGTTGACCACTATGGTGACGACAGCAACAAGTGCGGCCACTCAGCGGCTGGGGCGGCTCACAAGAGAAACGAAGTGCAGGCCGGACTGGCGAAACCCAGCAGATCCACCGCAGAAGCCATGCTGCGTCAGCAGCCATGCAAAATCCGGGTCGTGGTCAGTTGGTCGAGTCTTCCTCGGAATCGTGGACTCCCCTTCTTCTTCTTCTTCTTCTTCTTCTTCTTCTTCTTCTTCTTTTTAATCCAAGCGCCTACTATAACCATTACCTGTAGGAAGTAGAACTCCGATTTGAACATGGTAGTGCTCTTTAAATAATGCAGCCTTGATCCTTTTGCTCATCAAGTACTAGTACGATGGTTAATGGAAACGTCTTTTAGCTTTTGGATTAGCTTCTGGACTTTGTAACTTCTCCCGTCGCGGTTCTCCCCAGGATTGAGACATATATTCTATTCAATTATTTCCTGCTAGTCCTCAGTTGATCTACACATGTAGTTGACCGGTACTCATAGCAGTACTGGTTCTTTATTTTAATCTCCGCTTGATTTATCTTTGTATCCACGTGAACTAGCAGTACCAAACAGCTTTGGGATTTGAACATGTAATCTAGCCGCAGCAACTTGATGGATTGGACAGTGGAAACCCTTTATCCTTTCAATGGAAACTGTGCCTTGACATCTTGTAGGAATCGGCGAAACCAATCGATCGTCGGTTTGGACAGATTGTCTTGTGTCGGCAGCATACAGAATGCAAACCCGAATTTCTTTAATCTCAATCTTGTATGTTGCTCTGACTGCTTACCACAGGGACGACGTGTATCCTTCTACGCCGGCTCTTTTTCATCCAACACATCACGAGCTTCTCGATCTCTGAAGAGATCCCTCCAAGAACTCATCACCACCGTGCGCGGGCCCCACGGTGGGTGCCAACTGTCGTGGAATTGTCACGACAGATGTCCTAGTGTGAGGACTTTGTCGTGAGGCCAACGCATCTATATAGTAGCTTGAAGGGGTTGAGCGGGACGAGAGACGCGATGTTTTACCCAGGTTCGGCCCCTCACAGTGGAGGTAAAAGCCTACATCCTGCTTCATTGATATTGATGATGATGATCACGATTACAAGAGTGCTCTATCTCGAGAGCTATTGTCTAAACCTAACTTGTCCAACTTGTGGAACTTGTCAATCTTGTCCCTCTTGGGGTGCCCTGCCCCTCCTTATATATGTTGAAGGGGCGGGTTACATGTGGAGTCCTATTAGGATTAGGACTAGTCTACTTTCTAATACAAACCGGATACAAGTCCGGGTCTTAACTCCTTGTAAGGTAAATATTCCTCATGCCTTTCTTCTTAAACCGGCCCACCATTAACATAAACCGGCCTTCTAGGCCTTATCATTCATCTGACCCGTCCGCCGGGTCACCAGTGTGTCATAATGTTCCGGCGGGTTGCTTGTAAACCGCCAGGTCAGGGCGGGTCGCCAGTGAATCACCAAGTGTAAACCCGATCTCAAGTAAACCGCCAGGTCAGCCGGGTTATACTTCCGGTCGGCTTACGCCGCGGGGTATATCCCCGACAGAGGTAGTAATTTGCGCTTGGGTAGCTTTTGGCCAGGCGCTTGAGGCTGTATTCTTTGAATGCTAGGATGTCAGTCCATTTATCGTTGAGCAGATCTTGGTCTGCTTGAAGTTGCTACTGCTTCTTTTCCAGGCTCCTTGCAGTGGCTGTTAGCTGGTGCTTGAAGCGCTCCTGCTCAAGAGGTTCCTCATGCACGATGAAATCCTCGGTGCCAAGGCTCGCCTCATCCTCGGAGAGCGGAAGATAATTACTGTCCTCCGAGTCCTCGTGGGTGGCCTGTTTACCAGGGCTAACCTGCCCATCTTCCCGTTCATCCCGTTCGGTAGCTGCGTCAACGGGGTCTTCATTTTCTTTGGCACCTTCCGGAGTGTTATCTTCTCCTGTGCCGGTGTTGCTATCTTTACTGCAACGTGACTTAGAGCGGCGCCGCTGACGCCGACATTTCGATTGTATCTCCGGAGGTTTATCCTCAACTGGATCTTCTTTGTCATCACTGCTATTCTCCTTTGGTGCATCCACCATGTATACATCGTACAAGGAAGTGGCCGGCCAGCGTCCGGTGAACGGCGGGTCCTGGGCCTCTTCTTCTCCGGCATCATCATCCATACCGTCGATGTCATCGGAGCCGTAATGATGAGGACATGACTACCTTGGATACGACCAAAAATATTGCATACATGCATATTTGTCAGGTGATTTCTAATGCAAGCTATTCAATAATCTATTTATGTTATCCAGAACAAAAATACTTCACACACTTTTGTGTTTTGTCTAATTACAGGTGTATGGGACATTTGTACAATCCACATATGAAGATAAGGGAAAAGGAGAAGTTTAGGTTGTGTTCAAAAAGTCCTCTCACGTCACTTTTGGGCCAAGAGAAGATAGAGTCCAAGTCTCTCACGTTCTGGATTCAGATTCGTACTTCACAGACATACCTGACTCAAAACGCCAACAAATTTTTCATACGGACTCCGAATTGGGTGATTCTTTTTTTGTTGGAAACTAGATTTCGAGCTCTATCCAACCCAATTGGATTCACCTTCAAATTCGTCCGGAGTGTTGAGTTACGGACAAAACAATCTGATGTTGCAGCAGAATCTGAGTCAAACTACAAGCCCAAAGGTGTTGCATCACCTCCACTTGGGCCCATGAGCCTTGTACGACCTAGGGTTAGTTTTAGGCTGCCTTGGGACGTCCTCCCACCTCCTTGGCCGCCACCCCTTGCTCCTATATAAGTAGATCCATCTAGTAGCTTTTTCCTTGGGATTTGTTTAGTTAAAAGTTAGCCATTGCAACTTCGTGTACTTCGTTTGTGTCCAACGACCAGACCAAGACCGCTTCCGGATCCCCACCATTATCAATACCTCATATATATTTGCAATATTCAGATTGCTTTATCATATTCTTGCTCGTTCTTCGATTGATTGCAGGAATAGACCTTCGTGGTCAGGCTGACCGTGCTTCCGGCATCGTCAGTAACCTCAGGAGATTGGTTTAGCGATTGCTAAGGCGCAACGTCGTGCACGTTTGTAGTCGGATCGTCAAAGTCGTCTCCTCCAAATCGATAGTTATCATCTCATCGAAAGATCGGGACACCCTCGCCTCTATCAAGTGGTATCAGTTTTCAGGTTGCTCGGTGAGAATATCCAGTTTTCCTAGGTTAGATTTATTTTCTTACCTATTGTCCAAGAAAAAGCCACAAAAAAGAGTTAGATCTATTCATCCTTGGTCCAAGCCAGTCTGAGCCTTTGCAATTTTCTTTTCATTGCTTGCATAGTTGAATTATCGGTTGCATCGTCGTGTCGAGTTGCTGGTCTTAGTGTCTAGTTCGTTTAGAGTTTCGAGTTCTGTTCACATTAGTCACGCCACCGCTGCATCATTATCTCTTCCGCTGTCCACCACCCATCCATCAATTTCCACCACGTGCTACCCACCATTCATTGTCATAATAATAGTTGAGATCGTTCACATCTTCACTTGATCCAATCTGCATCTTATCTAGTTTGTTTTGGAAAGAGGGAGAAAAAAAGAGAGAGAAAAAACGAGAGAAAAAAAGAGAAAAAAAAGTCAAAGAAAAAAAGGAGAGAAAGAAAAAAAAAGTGTGAGGAAAAAAAAAGAGAGAAGAAAAAAAACAAAATTCGGATCTTTTTAGACTCAATCTCGTAGTTGAATTCGGATTGGAATCTGTTTTGTGCACTGTTCAGTAAAACAGGCATAACTTCCTCATATGAAGTCCGTTTTGCCTCCACGAGTACTCAAACGAAAGCTAGCGACGAGCCGCATCTAAATAGTTGAAGAAGCTTGTTCAATATTTGTCACCTCAAAATCGGCTTCTAAATAGGTCTTTTTGCCCTCCGAAGTTCATGAACACAGCTTATTCCAGTTTTTCAGGCCAGTTTTCGAATTTTTTGACTCCTCATATCAACTCGGAATTGAGTGATTCCATTTGTGTTTGAAAGCTTGAGTCAATACCATTCTTAAAAAAATCAAAAAAATTGCCACAAACTTTTTCAGAGGAAAGTTGGAGACAAAGTTGTTGATATATCCTGCTTGGCTGTTGTTTCACATCATTATCTTTACTGCCGTTGTGATCTTCACTTATATCTTGCTATCCAGAGCTGCTTAGTATCCTTCATTGATGCTAGTTGTGCTACGACGTGACCTCATTAGTGTTCTAGGCTCGTGTCTCTAGTTCAGTCTAGCCTAGGACCAGCACAGTAACGTCGTTGAGCGTTTATTCAACATCGCATCTCTGAATTGATTATTGCTAATCTTTTGCTACCATATATAGCCAACCTAGCTCCATATATTTCTACACCGTGTATAGTACGTTCCCCTGGCAATCGCTTTACACAATCTTCAGAGTTATTTGACACCGTTTGATGAGGACATCAATACAATTGTTACACCCACAGCCCCTGCTGCTATACATACTGGACCAATTACTAGAGCTCGTGCACGCCAACTAAATTACCAGGTACTTTCGTTTCTTGGTAATGATTCTAATGTTCATGAGAATATGATGCTGCCTAAATTGGATACATTTGTTTTGCTTACAAATGAAGGGCCTAGCTTGGAGAAGGATGAACATTGGAGCAAGAACAAGCATGGAGATGATGGCATGCGCAAGGGGAACAAGAACGGAGTTACAAGTGATGATTTTAGGACTTTGAAGCCACCATAATGGGTGCATGAAGCCTTGGACGAAATATACAAGATGCCACTTCATAAATTTCGTCCCGAGGCTATTTTAGGTGCTGCGTCACCTTATTATTGGGCCAGGCCCATGTAATTTTGAAATACATAAGTATAGGCTATTTTTAGAGTCCGTATGTGTGGGGAAAGAAGAGATATGGTTGATTTCGGACCCCTCCACCAAGGGCCACGAAATTCCCCCCTCTTCCTCCATATATACAGCCCTTAGGGCATCGTTTAGACTTTGGGTTTTGTTTAGATTAGAAGTTCGCCATAGCTGCAACTTCGCGTACTTCGTTTGTGTTCAATGACCAGACAAAGGCGTCACAGAACCCCACCTTGATCAATAAAGCTTTCATCTTATATTCGCAATATCCAGATTGCAATCTCAGTTTCTTGCTTGTTCTTCGTTTGCTTGCAGGAAACAGACCCTCGTGGTCAGGTTGATCGTGCTCCGGCGTGGTCAATAACCTCTCGGAGTTGGTTTAGCGATTGCTAAGGCGCGACGTCCTCGCACGTTCGTAGTCGGATCGTCAAAGTCGACTGCCACCAAAGCGATATCCATCATCTCATCGAAAGACGGGACACCTTTGCCTCTATCAAGTGGTATCAGATTTCTAGGTTGCTCGGTGAGATTTTACAGTTTTTCGTAGTTTAGATCGAGTCTGTTCTTCATACCTACAGTCCACGAAAAAGCCAAAAAAAAATTAGGGTTAGTTCATCATATCCGAACCAATCTGAGCCTTTGCATAATCTTTTTAGGGTTTTGCTTTGTTGAATTTGCGGTTGCATCGTCGTGTCTAGTTGCTGGTCTTAGCGTTAGTCTTTTAGAGTTTCGAGTTCTGGTCATAAGTTGTCACGCCGCCACCGCACCATCATCATGGCCCCTGTCACCTACCACCACCGCTCCGAATCTGTATCCATATACCACCACCAATCCGTATCCATATACCACCACCGATCCATATCCATATATTACCACCGCTGCCATATACCACCACCGCTGCCATATACCACCACCATATATCCACCACCAATCCGAGTTCCTTGCATATTAGGTGTGTTTTCGAGATCCATCTAGTTTCCGATTCGTGTTTCCTTGCCGGAGTAGGTTTCGGAAAAAAAAAGAGTCCGGAAACCACGCTCCGTTTAGGCCCAAAATTTTTCGAAAACGCATTTTTCGAAAAAATTTCTGGCTATCCTATTTTTAGGTGTTTCTGAGTGTTTTGAGACACGTGCCATTATAGGAAGTTTTTTTTGACCCGTTTCCAGTTTTTGGGTCCGGGCAGTCGAAAAAAAAATTGGTCAAAAAAATTTCGTGCCCATCCTGTCAGTTTGAGCTAGGAAGAGTTTTGAGACACTCGCCATTATAGTGATTTTTCGCAAAAAAAAGCAGCGCAAAAAAAAGAAAGAGCGCAAAAAAAAAAGAGCAAAAAAAATTCCAGAGTGTGCTTTTCCCTTGTTTACGTGCCGCGCCGTGATTTTGTTGGTGTTCTAGGCTCGCGTCTCTAGTACAGTCTAGCCTAGGACCAGCACAGTACCGTCGTTGAGCGTTTATTCAACTTTGCATCTCTGAATTGATTATTGCTGATCCTTTTTTTGTTACCATATTATAAGCCTTCCCAACTCCATATACATCTACGTCGTGCGTTTGACTCTCCCTGGTAATTGCTCTATCCAAGCTTTGTGAGTTTTGACTACAACGGTTGCCGATCACCACCTGCTGCAGGGTAAGAACTGGTAAGAATTTGAGATTTGCTTGACGGGTTTCTGATACACCACCACCACTTCTTAGTACTCTGTAGGATCATTTTCTTGTGTGTTTCTATTTGCTGCTAACCATGGTAGGATCACAAGCCGATGAGACTGATTGGGAGAACCTGACGAACAAACAGCTACATGATAAATTTCAGCAAATGATGAGTGGACAGGTGCAAGATGTGCTAAACAGATTTGACGAGGCCATGGAGAAGATAGATGGCATGGAGAAGACGTTCGAAACAAAGCTTGGTAGCAAGTTTAATGAATTGCTCGCGCGTTTACCACCACCACCGCCGGCTGCACCTATCGCACCTCTGCAACACCAACAACAACGCATCCTTCCGAATCAGTATGGACAAGCGAAGCGTGTTCCTATTGAGGATGGCCAAACTTCTGGTGCTGCTGTTCCTGTTATTGATGCTTCTTTGGCTCCTGCTACTGCTGCTGCTGGTACCCAGGAGGATGATGAGTATGCGGGCGATAATGAGGATGAGGTTGATCAAAATCAGAACTACGTGCACCCACCAGCACCACCACCAGCAGGTCGACCTCAGGTATATATTCGTAATGGTAGGCCTGCACCACCACCTCAGGTACGAGATGATGTCCATATTCCTAAACTGAAATTGAATATTCCACCATTTGAGGGTAGATATGTTCCTGATATATATCTTACTTGGGAGTTAGAAACTGAACAACATTTTACATGTTTACAATATCCCGAGGAGAGACGGGTTGCTGCTGCTGTTTGTGCTTTCACTAGTTTTGCATGTGTATGGTGGTCTGAACATTGTAGATTATATCCTATTCCAACTACTTGGGCTGCTTTGAAAACTGCTATGCGTACGCGTTGGGTTCCACCGTATTATCAACGTGAATTGCTTCAAAAATGGCAGCGTTTAAGACAAGGGAAAAATTCTGTAGAAGAATATTATCAGGAATTACAAACTGGCATGATTAGATGTGGTATTGTTGAGGAGAATGAAGCTATGCTTGCACGTTTTCTGGGTGGATTAAATAGAGAGATTCAGACCATTCTAGACTATAAGGAGTATACTAATATCACTCGTTTATTCCATCTTGCTTGTAAAGCTGAACGTGAAGTGCAGGATCGACAAGCATTGGCGCGATCTAACTTTTCTGCAGGCCGACCTTCATCATGGACACCGCGTGCATCTTCTACTTCAACTGCACCAGCACCTCAATCAGGTGCCTCCTCCAGTCGTGATACAAGAAAACAGGCACAACCACTATTATCTGCCAAGAGCGCACCTGCTGGGCCTGCACAGAGTTCTTCTTCTTCCATGGCATCAACAGGGCACACAAGTGATATCATTTGTCGTCGTTGTAAGGGAGAAGGTCATTATGCGAGAGAATGCAAATCTCCGCTTGTGATGATTGCTACCGCGGATGGTGGATATGAGTCCGCTAGTGACTATGATGAGGAGACTTTGGCTCTTATTACACGTGAAGAACATGGTGGAGATGATTCTGATCATGAGACGCAATACATGGCTCCTGAAGACGCTGACAGGTATGAATGTTTAGTTGCTCAACGTGTTTTGAGTGTGCAGGTCACACAAGCTGAGCAAAATCAGAGGCACAATTTGTTCCATACCAAGGGAGTTGTGAAGGAACGTTCTGTGCGCGTCATAATAGACGGAGGGAGCTGCAACAACTTGGCTAGCATGGAGATGGTGGAGAAGCTTTCTCTCACCACAAGACCACATCCACATCCTTACTACATCCAATGGTTCAACAACAGCGGCAAGGTTAAGGTAACATGTACTGTTCGTGTGCATTTTAGTATCTCTACATATGCTGATTATGTTGATTGTGATGTGGTACCTATGCAAGCATGTTCCTTATTACTTGGTAGACCATGGCAATTTGATAAAAATTCTGTACACCATGGTAGAAACAATCACTCTACTCTTGTTCATAAGGATAAAAATATTACTTTGCTTCCTATGACTCCTGATTCCATTTTGAAAGATGATATTAATAGAGCTAATAAAGCACAACAGGAGAAGAATAAGAGTGAAAATCAGATTGTGGCAAAAGAATTTGAGCAACAAATGAAGCCTAATAATAAACCATCTAGTGTTGCTTCTGAAATTAAATTGAAAAGTGCATGTTTATTTGCCACCAAATCTGATATTGATGAGCTAGATTTCAGCAAATCTGTTTGCTATGCTTTTGTGTGCAAAGAGGCATTATTTTCATTCGAGGACGTGCCTTCCTCTTTGCCTCCTGCTGTCACTAACATTTTGAAGGAGTTCGCTGACGTTTTTCCACAAGACGTGCCACCGGGATTACCGCCTATTCGAGGGATTGAGCATCAGATTGACTTAATTCCCGGTGCTTCACTGCCAAACCGTGCACCATACCGTACCAATCCAGAGGAGACGAAGGAGATTATGCGTCAAGTACAAGAGCTTCTCGACAAAGGTTATATACGCGAATCCCTTAGTCCTTGTGCTGTTCCTATTATTCTAGTGCCGAAAAGGATGGTACATCACGTATGTGTGTTGATTGTAGAGGCATTAATAATATTACTATTCGTTATCGTCATCCTATTCCTAGGCTAGATGATATGCTTGATGAATTGAGTGGCTCTACAATATTCTCCAAAGTTGATTTGCGTAGTGGCTACCATCAAATTCGTATGAAATTGGGAGATGAATGGAAAACAGCATTTAAAACTACGTTTGGATTATATGAGTGGTTAGTCATGCCTTTTGGGTTAACTAATGCACCTAGTACTTTCATGAGATTAATGAACGAAGTTTTACGTGCTTTCATTGGACGATTTGTGGTAGTTTACTTTGATGACATATTGATTTATAGCAGATCTTTGGAAGAACATTTGGAACATTTACGTGCTGTTTTTATTGCTCTACGTGATGCACGTTTGTTTGGTAACCTTGGGAAGTGCACCTTTTGCACCGACCGAGTATCTTTTCTTGGCTATGTTGTTACTCCACAGGGAATTGAAGTTGATAAAGCCAAGATTGAAGCTATTGAGAGTTGGCCGCAGCCCAAAACGGTCACACAAGTGAGGAGTTTTCTTGGCCTCGCTGGATTCTATAGGCGTTTTGTGAGAGATTTCAGCACCATTGCTGCACCTCTCAATGAGCTTACGAAGAAAGATGTGCCTTTTCTTTGGGGTACCGCACAGGAAGAAGCCTTCTCGGTATTGAAAGATAAGTTGACACATGCTCCTTTACTCCAACTTCCTGATTTTAATAAGACTTTTGAGCTTGAATGTGATGCTAGTGGAATTGGATTAGGCGGTGTGTTATTACAAGATGGTAAACCTGTTGCATACTTTTCTGAAAAATTGAGTGGGCCTAGTCCGAATTAGTCTACTTATGATAAAGAATTATATGCTCTTGTTCGGACTTTAGAAACATGGCAACATTATTTATGGCCCAAAGAATTTGTTATACATTCTGATCATGAATCTTTGAAACATATTAAAAGTCAAGCTAAACTGAATCGTAGACATGCTAAATGGGTTGAATTCATTGAGACTTTTCCTTATGTCATTAAACACAAGAAGGGAAAAGAAAATGTTATTGCTGATGCATTGTCTCGCCGCTATACTATGCTTTCACAACTTGACTTCAAAATATTTGGTTTGGAGACCATCAAAGATCAATATGTGCATGATGCTGATTTTAAAGATGTAATGCAGAATTGTAAAGAAGGAAGAATGTGGAACAAGTTCGTCGTTAACGATGGATTTGTGTTTCGTGTTAACAAGCTATGCATTCCAGCTAGCTCCGTTCGTCTTTTGTTGTTGCAGGAGGCGCATGGAGGAGGATTAATGGGACACTTTGGCGTGAAGAAGACGGAGGATGTACTTGCTACACATTTCTTTTGGCCAAAGATGAGACGGGATGTTGAGCGTTTTATTGCTCGCTGCACTACATGTCAAAAAGCTAAGTCACGATTCAATCCTCATGGTTTATATATGCCTTTGCCTGTACCTAGTGTTCCTTGGGAGTATATATCTATGGACTTTGTTTTAGGTTTACCTCGAACAAAGAAGGGGAGGGATAGCATATTTTTTGTCGTGGATAGATTCTCGAAAATGGCACACTTTATACCATGTCATAAAAGCGATGATGTTGTTAGTGTTGCTGATTTGTTCTTTCGTGAAATTATTCGCTTGCATGGTGTGCCAAATACTATTGTTTCAGATCGTGATACTAAATTTCTTAGCCACTTTTGGAGATGTTTATGGGCTAAGTTGGGGACTAAACTGCTTTTTAGTACTACTTGTCACCCCCAAACTGATGGACAAACTGAAGTAGTCAATAGAACGTTGTCTACTATGCTTAGGGCTGTTTTGAAGAATAATAAGAAAATGTGGGAGGAATGCTTGCCTCATATTGAATTTGCTTATAATCGTTCATTGCATTCTACTACTAAGATGTGCCCTTTTGAAGTTGTGTATGGTTTCCTACCTCGTGCACCTATTGATTTGTTGGCTCTTCCATCTTCGGAGAAGGTTAATTTTGATGCTAAACAACATGCTGAATTGATTTTAAAAATGCATGAGTTAACTAAGGAAAACATTGAGCGTATGAATGCTAAATATAAACTTGCTGGAGATAAGGGTAGAAAACATGTTGTGTTTGCACCTGGAGATCTTGTTTGGTTACATTTGCGTAAGGATAGATTTCCTGATTTGCGCAAATCAAAGTTAATGCCACGTGCTGATGGTCCCTTTAAGGTGTTAGAGAAAATAAATGATAATGCATATAAACTGGAGCTGCCTGCAGATTTTGGGGTTAGTCCCACTTTTAACATTGCAGATTTGAAGCCTTATTTGGGTGAGGAAGATGAACTTCCGTCGAGGACGACTTCATTTCAAGAAGGGGAGGATGATGAGGACATCAATACAATTGTTACACCCACAGCCCCTGCTGCTATACATACTGGACCAATTACTAGAGCTCGTGCACGCCAACTAAATTACCAGGTACTTCCATTTCTTGGTAATGATTCTAATGTTCATGAGAATATGATGCTGCCTAAATTGGATACATTTGTTTTGCTTAGAAATGAAGGGCCTAGCTTGGAGAAGGATGAACATTGGAGCAAGAACAAGCATGGAGATGATGGCATGCGCAAGGGGAACAAGAACGGAGTTACAAGTGATGATTTCAGGACTTTGAAGCCACCATAATGGGTGCATGAAGCCTTGGACGAAATATACAAGATGCCACTTCATAAATTTCGTCCCGAGGCTATTTTAGGTGCTGCGTCACCTTATTATTGGGCCAGGCCCATGTAATTTCGAAATACATAAGTATAGGCTATTTTTAGAGTCCGTATGTGTGGGGAAACAAGAGATAGGGTTGATTTCCGACCCCTCCACCAAGGGCCACGAAATTCCCCCCTCTTCCTCCATATATACAGCCCTTAGGGCATTGTTTAGACTTTGGGTTTTGTTTAGATTAAAAGTTCGCCATAGCTGCAACTTCGCGTACTTTGTTTGTGTTCAACGACCAGACAAAGGCGTCACAGAACCCCACCTTGATCAATAAAGCTTTCATGTTATATTCGCAATATCCAGATTGCAATCTCAGTTTCCTGCTTGTTCTTTGTTTGCTTGCAGGAAACAGACCCTCGTGGTCAGGTTGATCGTGCTCCGGCGTGGTCAATAACCTCTCGGAGTTGGTTTAGCGATTGCTAAGGCGCGACGTCCTCGCACGTTCGTAGTCGGATCGTCAAAGTCGACTGCCACCAAAGCGATATCCATCATCTCATCGAAAGACGGGACACCTTTGCCTCTATCACCGCTGGTTGCCTGTCACCACCTGCTGCTTGGTAAGAACTTGTAAGATATTGATATTTGCTTTACTGTGAGCGCTTTACCACCACACCCTAGTAGTTCATAGGAACATTATTCTTGAATTTTGTTTCTTGTTTCTACTAATCATGACAGGTTCCAAAGATAGAAGTTCTTGGACGATGGACACATCTTCACCATCACGAGAGTTGGGACAACACACACAAGCACATGGTAAGGTTATCTTTTTACCGTCATTTGATGGTAGATTTAATCCTACTACTTATCTAGCTTGGGAACTTGAAGTAGAACAAGTTTTTAGTCACCATGACTTTTCTGAACTTGAGCGAGTGCGAGCAGCCACTAGAGCATTTACTGATTTTGCTTCTGTTTGGTGGAGTGTACATTGTAAGAAAAACATTGATAACCAACCCACAACTTGGAAAGTTTTGAAAGCTGTAATGAGACAACAATTTTTCCCTCCTTAGTATCGTCGTGAATTGCTTCGGAAATTTGAACAATTTAAACAAGGCAACAACACTGTTCATGCTTACTACCAAGAGTTCAAATCTTATATGCATCATTGTGACATAGAAGAATATGAGAATGATACAATCAATAGATTTTTTGGTGGTTTGAACCATGATATTCAGGCAAGATTTCAGTATATTCCTCGTTGCATTACCGGTATGTATGTCCATGCTTGTACCTTTGAGAGACAGATACAGGAGGATGCATTAGGTGACTACAACAACTACAATTCCAGTTCATGCTCACCACCGCCGGTGGGTTCCTCCATCATTGCACCTCGGATTATGAGCGCGGCATCATCTCTAGGGTATGGTACATTGTCAACGTTCGTACCTACATCAGCAACATCTTTGCCACAAGGAAAAAGTAAAGATATCGATGATATAACTTCACATGAGAATGATGCATGCCTAGTTAACTTGAATGCGTCATGTATCGAGTTACCTGTTTGATGAGGACATCAATACCATTGTTACACCCACAGCCCCTACTGTTACATATACTGGACCAATTACTAGAGCTCGCGCACGCCAATTAAATTACCAAGTACTTTCATTTCTTGGTAATGATTCTAATGTTCATGAGATTATGATGCTGCCTAAATTGGATACATTTGTTTTGCTTACAAATGAAGGCCCTAGCTTGGAGAAGGATGAACATTGGAGCAAGAACACACATGGAGTTGATGGCATGCGCAAGGGGATCAAGAACGGAGTTACAAGTGATGATTTCAGGACTTTAAAGCCGCCATAAGGAGTGCATGAAGCCTTGGACGAAATATACAAGATGCCACTTCATAATATTCGTCCATAGGCTATTCTAGATGCTGCGTCACCTTATTAATGGGCCAGGCCCATGTAATTTCGAAATACTTAAGTATAGGCTATTTTTAGAGTCCGTATGTGTGGGGAAACAAGAGTTAGGGTTGGTTTCAGACCCCACCCTCAAGGGCCACGAAATTCCTCCCTCTTCCTCCATATATACAGCCCTTAGGGCGTCGTTTAGACTTTGGGTTTTGTTTAGATCAAAAGTTCGCCATAGCTGCAACTTCGCGTACTTTGTTTGTGTCCAACGACCAGACCAAGACGTCACAGAACCCCACCTTGATCAATAAAGATTTCATCATATATTCGCAATATCCAGATTGCAATCTCAGTTTCTTGCTTGTTCTTCGTTTGCTCGCAGGAAACAGACCCTCATGGTCAGGTTGATCGTGCTCCGGCGTGGTCAATAACCCTCGGAAGTTGGTTTAGCGATTGCTAAGGCGCGACGTCTCGCACGTTCGTAGTCGGGTCGTCAAAGTCGACTCCCACAGAAAACGATAGCCACCATCTCATCGAAACATCGGGACCCTCGCCTCTATCAAGTGGTATCAGATTTCCAGGTTGCTCAGTGAGATTTTACAGTTTTTCGTAGATTAGATCGAGTCTGTTCTTCATACCTACAATCCACGAAAAAGCCACAAATTTTTTTTAGGGTTAGTTCATCATATCCGAACCAATCTGAGCCTTTGCATAATCTTTTTAGGGTTTTTGCTTTGTTGAATTTGCGGTTGCATAGTCGTGTCAAGTTGCTGGTCTTAGAGTCTAGTCCTTTAGAGTTTCGAGTTCTGGTCATAAGTTGTCACGCCGCCGCCGCACCATCATCATCGCCCATCTACCATTTTTGCTTCTCCGCCACCGCTCTGAATCCATATCCACATACCACCACCAATCCGTATCCATATACCACCACCGCTACCATATACCACCACCGCTGCCATATACCACAACCATATATCCACCACCAATCCGAGTTCTTCTCATATTAGGTTTGTTCTTGAGATCAATCTAAATTCCGATTCGTGTTTCCTTGCCTGCGTAGGTCTCGGAAAAAAAAAGAGTCTGGAGACCCCCGGGCAGTTTTTAGGCCAAAATTTTCACGGGAATTTTTTTTCCCTATCCTATTTTTCGACTTTTCTGAGTCTTTTGAGCCACGTGCCATCATAGTGATTTTTTGTCGCACTTTTTCGTCGTCGCTGCCTTGATTTCCGAAAAAAAGTGAAAAAAAAATTCGTGCCCATCCTATCAGTTTGACGAGCGAAGAGTTTTGAGACACTCGCCATTATAGTGATTTTTCACAAAAAAAAAGAGGAGCGCAAAAAAGGATCGCAAAAAAAAGAGCGAAAAAAAATAGTTCCAGAGTGTGCTTTTCCCTTATTTACGTGCAGCGCCGTGATTTTGTTAGTGTTCTGGGCTCGCGTCTCTAGCACGGTCTAGCCTAGGACCAGCACAGTACCATCGTTGAGCGTTTATTCAACTTTGCATCTCTGAATTGATTATTGCCGACCCTTTTTGCTACCATACTATAAGCCTTCCCAGCTCCACATACATCTACGTCGTGCATTTGACTCTCCCTGGCAATCGCTCTATCCAAGCTTTTAAGAGTTTTGACTATAACGGATGTCGATCACCGCCTGCTGCTGGGTAAGAACTGGTAAGAATTTGAGATTTGCTTGACGGCTTTGTGACACCCACCACCACCACCACTTGTTAGTAGTCTATAGGATCATATTCTTGTGTGTTTCTATTGCTGCTAACCATGCCAGGATCACAATCCGACGAGACTGACTGGGAGAACTTGACGAACAAGGAGCTTCATGATACGTTTCAGCAAATGATGAGTGTACATGTGGAAGATGTGATAAACAGATTTGAGGAGGCCATGGAGAAGATAGATGGCATGGAGAAGACGTTTGAAACAAAGCTCGATAACAAGTTTGCTGAATTGCTTTCGCGTTTTCCACCACCACCACCGGCTGCTCCTGCCGCACCTCTGCAACAATAGCAACAACACCGACTACCTCCACGTCGGGAAACAGCCCTCCGCCGAGCGAGCCGTGTCCCTCTTCAGTCGGGCCAAACTGCTGGTGCTGCTGTTGATACTTCTGTGGCTCCTACTGCTGATGTGGAGGAGGATGATTATGTGGGAGATTATGAGGATGAGGTTGATCAAAATCAGAACTACGTGCCACCACCAGCACAGCAACCACCAGGTCGTCCACATGCAAATAATGGCAATGGTAGGGCTCACCCTCAGGTACGAGATCATGACCATCTCCCTAAACTAAAATTAAATATTCCACCATTTGAGGGTAGATATGTTCCTGATATATATCTTACTTGGGAGTTAGAAACTGAACAACGATTTACATGTTTACAATATCCTGAGGAGAGACGTGTTCCTGCTGCTGTTTGTGCATTTACTAGTTTTGCATGCGTTTGGTGGTCTGAGCATTGTAGATTATTTCCTATTCCGGCTACTTGGGCTGCTTTGAAAACTGCTATGCGTACTCGTTGGGTTCCACCATATTATCAACGTGAATTACTTCAAAAATTGCAGCGCTTAAGACAGGGAAAAAATTCTGTAGAAGAATATTATCAGGAATTACAAACTGGCATGATTAGATGTGGTATTGTTGAGGAGAATGAAGCTATGCTTGCACGTTTTATGGGTGGATTAAATAGAGATATTCAGACGATTCAAGAGTATAAGGAGTATACTAATATCACTCGTTTATTCCATCTTGCTTGTAAAGCTGAACGTGAAGTGCAGGATCGACAGGCATTGGCGCGGACTAACTTTTTTGCAGGTCGACCTTCATCGTGGACACCACGTGCATCATCTACTTCCACACGTTCTGCTACACCGGCGCCTCCGTCGGCTGCCACCTCCAACCGTGATACAATAAAGCAGGCACAATCACCACTATCTGCCAAGAGCACACCTTCTGGGCCTGCAAAGAGCTCTTCTTCATCCATGGCATCAACAGGGCAAACACATGATATTATTTGTCGACGTTGCAAGGGTGGAGGTCATTATGCACGAGAATGCCCATCTAAGCGTGATGAGGACATCAATACAATTGTTACACCCACAGCCCCTGCTGCTATACATACTGGACCAATTACTAGAGCTCGTGCACGCCAACTAAATTACCAGGTACTTTCGTTTCTTGGTAATGATTCTAATGTTCATGAGAATATGATGCTGCCTAAATTGGATACATTTGTTTTGCTTACAAATGAAGGGCCTAGCTTGGAGAAGGATGAACATTAGAGCAAGAACAAGCATGGAGATGATGGCATGCGCAAGGGAAACAAGAACGGAGTTACAAGTGATGATTTCAGGACTTTGAAGCCACCATAATGGGTGCATGAAGCCTTGGACGAAATATACAAGATGCTACTTCATAAATTTCGTCCCGAGGCTATTTTAGGTGCTGCGTCACCTTATTATTGGGCCAGGCCCATGTAATTTCGAAATACATAAGTATAGGCTATTTTTAGAGTCCGTATGTGTGGGGAAACAAGAGATAGGGTTGATTTCGGACCCCTCCACCAAGGGCCACGAAATTCCCCCCCTCTTCCTCCATATATACAGCCCTTAGGGCATCGTTTAGACTTTGGGTTTTGTTTAGATTAAAAGTTCGCCATAGCTGCAACTTCGCGCACTTCGTTTGTGTTCAACGACCAGACAAAGGCGTCACAGAACCCCACCTTGATCAATAAAGCTTTCATCTTATATTCGCAATATCCAGATTGCAATCTTAGTTTCTTGCTTGTTCTTCGTTTGCTCGCAGGAAACAGACCCTCGTGGTCAGGTTGATCGTGCTCCGGCGTGGTCAATAACCTCTCGCACGTTCGTAGTCGGATCGTCAAAGTCGACTTCCACCAAAGCGATATCCATCATCTCATCGAAAGACGGGACACCTCCGCCTCTATCAAGTGGTATCAGATTTCCAGGTTGCTTGGTGAGATTTTACAGTTTTTCGTAGTTTAGATCGAGTCTATTCTTCATACCTACAGTCCACGAAAAAGCCACAAAAAAAATTAGGGTTAGTTCATCATATCCGAACCAATCTGAGCCTTTGCATAATCTTTTTAGGGTTTTGCTTTGTTGAATTTGCGGTTGCATCGTCGTGTCTAGTTGCTGGTCTTAGAGTCTAGTCTTTTAGAGTTTCGAGTTCTGGTCATAAGTTGTCACGCCGCCGCCGCACCATCATCATCACCCCTGCCATCTACCACCACCGCTTATCCGCCATCGCTTCGAATCCGTATCCATATACCACCACAGCTGTCATATACCACCACTGCTGCCATCTACCACCATATATCCACCACCAATCCGAGTTCTTGTCATATTAGGTTTGTTTTCGGGATCCATCCAGATTCCGATTCGTGTTTCCTTGCCGGAGTCGGGTAGCCACGCTCCGTTTAGGCCCAAAATTTTTCGAAAACGCATTTTTCGAAAAAATTTCTGGCTATCCTATTTTTAGGTGTTTCTGAGTGTTTTGAGACAGGTGCCATTATAGGAAGTTTTTTTTGACCCGTTTCCAGTTCTTGGGTCCGGGCAGTCGAAAAAAAAAAATTGGTCGAAAAAATTTCGTGCCCATCCTGTCCGTTTGAGCTAGGAAGAGTTTTGAGACACTCGCCATTATAGTGATTTTTCGCAAAAAAAAAGCAGCGCAAAAAAAAAAGAGCGCAAAAAAAAAGAGCGAAAAAAAAATTCAGAGTGTGCTTTTCCCTTGTTTACGTGCCGCGCCGTGATTTTGTTAGTGTTCTAGGCTCGCGTCTCTAGTACGGTCTAGCCTAGGACCAGCACAGTACCGTCGTTGAGCGTTTATTCAACTTTGCATCTCTGAATTGATTATTGCTGACCCTTTTTGCTACCATATTATAAGCCTTCCCAGCTCCACATACATCTACGTCGTGCGTTTGACTCTCCCTAGTAATCGCTCTATCCAAGCTTTGAGAGTTTTTGACTACAACGGTTGCCGATCACCGCCTGCTGCTGGGTAAGAACTGGTAAGAATTTGAGATTTGCTTGACGGATTTGTGACACCCACCACCACCACTTGTTCGTAGTCTGTAGGATCATATTCTTGTGTGTTTCTATTGCTGCTAACCATGCCAGGATCACAAGCCGACAAGATTGACTGGGAGAATTTATCGAACAAGGAGCTTCATGATAAGTTTTAGCAAATGATGACTGAACAGGTGCAAGATGTGCTGAACAATTTTGAAGAGGCCATGGAGAAGATCACTGGCTTTGAGAAGGCGTTCGAAACAAAGCTCGATAACAAGTTTAATGAATTGCTCGCGCGTTTTCCACCACCACCACCCGCTGCAGCTAACGCACCTCTCCAACAACAACAACGACGACTACCTCCACGTCGCGAAATAGACCTCCGCCGAGCGAGCCGTGTTCCTCTTGCGTTTGGCCAAACTGTTGGTGCTGCTGTTGATACTTCTGTGGCTCCTGCTGCTGATGCGGAGGAGGATGATTATGTGGGAGATTACGAGGATGAGGTTGCTCAAAATTAGAACTACGTGCAACCACCAGCACCACCACCAGCAGGTCGACCTCAGGTATATATTCGTAATGGTAGGCCTGCACCACCACCTCAGGTACGAGATGATGTCCATATTCCTAAACTGAAATTGAATATTCCACCATTTGAGGGTAGATATGTTCCTGATATATATCTTACTTGGGAGTTAGAAACTGAACAACGTTTTACATGTTTACAATATCCCGAGGAGAGACGGGTTGCTGCTGCTGTTTGTGCTTTCACTAGTTTTGCATGTGTCTGGTGGTCTGAACATTGTAGATTATATCCTATTCCAACTACTTGGGCTGCTTTGAAAACTGCTATGCGTACGCGTTGGGTTCCACCATATTATCAACGTGAATTGCTTCAAAAATTGCAGCGTTTAAGACAAGGAAAAAATTCTGTAGAAGAATATTATCATGAATTAGAAACTGGCATGATTCGACGTGGTATTGTTGAGGAGAATGAAGCTATGCTTGCACGTTTTCTGGGTGGATTAAATAGAGAGATTCAGACCATTCTAGACTATAAGGAGTATACTAATATCACTCGTTTATTCCATCTTGCTTGTAAAGCTGAACGTGAAGTGCAGGATCGACAAGCATTGGCGCGAACTAACTTTTCTGCAGGCCGACCTTCATCATGGACACCGCGTGCATCTTCTACTTCAACTGCACCAGCACCTCAATCAGGTGCCTCCTACAGCCGTGATACAAGAAAACAGGAACAACCACCATTATCTGCCAAGAGGGCACCTGCCGGGCCTGCACAGAGTTCTTCTTCTTCCAGGGCATCAACAGGGCACACAAGTGATATTATTTGTCGTCGTTGTAAGGGAGGAGGTCATTATGCGAGAGAATGCAAATCTCCGCGTGTGATGATTGCTACCGAGGGTGGTGGATATGAGTCCGCTAGTGACTATGATGAGGAGACATTGGTTCTTATTACACGTGAAGAACATGGTGGAGATGATTCTGATCATGAGACGCAATACATGGCTCCTGAAGACGCTGACAGGTATGAATGTTTAGTTGCTCAACGTGTTTTGAGTGTGCAGGTTACACAAGCTGAGCAAAATCAGAGGCACAATTTGTTCCATACCAAGGGAGTTGTGAAGGAACGTTCTGTGCGCGTCATAATAGATGGAGGGAGCTGCAACAACTTGGCTAGCATGGAGATGGTGTAGAAGCTTTCTCTCACCACAAGACCACATCCACATCCTTACTACATCCAATGGTTCAACAACAGCGGCAAGGTTAAGGTAACACGTACTGTTCGTGTGCATTTTAGTATCTCTACATATGCTGATGATGTTGATTGTGATGTGGTACCTATGCAAGCATGCTCCTTATTACTTGGTAGACCATGGCAATTTGATAAAAATTCTGTACACCATGGTAGAAACAATCACTATACTCTTGTTCATAAGGATAAAAATATTACTTTGCTTCCTATGACTCCTGATTCCATTTTGAAAGATGATATTAATAGAGCTAATAAAGCAAAACAGGAGAAGAATAAGAGTGAAAATCAGATTGTGGCAAAAGAATTTGAGCAACAAATGAAGCCTAATAATAAACCATCTAGTGTTGCTTCTGAAATTCAATTGAAAAGTGCATGTTTATTTGCCACCAAATCTGATATTGATGAGCTAGATTTCAGCAAATCTGTTTGCTATGCTTTTGTGTGCAAAGAGGCATTATTTTCATTTGAGGACGTGCCTTCCTCTTTGCCTCCTGCTGTCACTAACATTTTGCATGAGTTCGCTGACGTTTTTCCACAAGACGTGCCACCGGGATTACCGCCTATTCGAGGGATTGAGCATCAGATTGACTTAATTCCCGGTGCTTCACTGCCAAACCGTGCACCATACCGTACCAATCCAGAGGAGACGAAGGAGATTATGCGTCAAGTACAAGAGCTTCTCGACAAAGGTTATATACGCGAATCCCTTAGTCCTTGTGCTGTTCCTATTATTCTAGTGCCGAAAAAGGATGGTACATCACGTATGTGTGTTGATTGTAGACGCATTAATAATATTACTATTCGTTATCGTCATCCTATTCCTAGGCTAGATGATATGCTTGATGAATTGAGTGGCTCTACAATATTCTCCAAAGTTGATTTGCGTAGTGGCTACCATCAAATTCGTATGAAATTGGGAGATGAATGGAAAACAGCATTTAAAACTAAGTTTGGATTATATGAGTGGTTAGTCATGCCTTTTGGGTTAACTAATGCACCTAGTACTTTCATGAGATTAATGAACGAAGTTTTACGTGCTTTCATTGGACGATTTGTGGTAGTTTACTTTGATGACATATTGATTTATAGTAGATCTTTGGAAGAACATTTGGAACATTTACGTGCTGTTTTTATTGCTCTACATGATGCACGTTTGTTTGGTAACCTTGGGAAGTGCACCTTTTGCACCGACCGAGTATCTTTTCTTGGCTATGTTGTTACTCCACAGGGAATTGAAGTTGATAAAGCCAAGATTGAAGCTATTGAGAGTTGGCCGCAGCCCAAAACGGTCACACAAGTGAGGAGTTTTCTTGGCCTCGCTGGATTCTATAGGCGTTTTGTGAGAGATTTCAGCACCATTGCTGCACCTCTCAATGAGCTTACAAAGAAAGATGTGCCTTTTCTTTGGGGTACCGCACAGAAAGAAGCCTTCACGGTATTGAAAGATAAGTTGACACATGCTCCTTTACTCCAACTTCCTGATTTTAATAAGACTTTTGAGCTTGAATGTGATGCTAGTGGAATTGGATTAGGAGGTGTGTTATTACAAAATTGAGTGGGCCTAGTCTGAATTATTCTACTTATGATAAAGAATTATATGCTCTTGTTCGGACTTTAGAAACATGGCAACATTATTTATGGCCCAAAGAATTTGTTATACATTCTGATCATGAATCTTTGAAACATATTAAAAGTCAAGCTAAACTGAATCGTAGACATGCTAAATGGGTTGAATTCATTGAGACTTTCCCTTATGTCATTAAACACAAGAAGGGAAAAGAAAATGTTATTGCTGATGCATTGTATCGTCGCTATACTATGCTTTCACAACTTGACTTCAAAATATTTGGTTTGGAGACCATCAAAGATCAATATGTGCATGATGCTGATTTTAAAGATGTAATGCAGAATTGTAAAGAAGGAAGAATGTGGAACAAGTTTGTCGTTAACGATGGATTTGTGTTTCGTGCTAACAAGCTATGCATTCCAGCTAGCTCCGTTCGTCTTTTGTTGTTGCAGGAAGCGCATGGAGGAGGATTAATGGGACATTTTGGCGTGAAGAAGACGGAGGACGTACTTGCTACACATTTCTTTTGGCCAAAGATGAGACAGGATGTTGAGCGTTTTATTGCTCGATGCACTACATGTCAAAAAGCTAAGTCACGACTCAATCCTCATGGTTTATATATGCCTTTGCCTGTACCTAGTGTTCCTTGGGAGGATATATCTATGGACTTTGTTTTAGGTTTACCTCGAACAAAGAAGGGGAGGGATAGCATATTTGTTGTCGTGGATAGATTCTCGAAAATGGCACACTTTATACCATGTCATAAAAGCGATGATGTTGTTAATGTTGCTGATTTGTTCTTTCGTGAAATTATTCGCTTGCATGGTGTGCTAAATACTATTGTTTCAGATCGTGATACTAAATTTCTTAGCCACTTTTGGAGATGTTTATGGGCTAAGTTGGGGACTAAACTGCTTTTTAGTACTACTTGTCACCCCCAAACTGATGGACAAACTGAAGTAGTCAATAGAACGTTGTCTACTATGCTTAGGGCTGTTTTGAAGAATAATAAGAAAATGTGGGAGGAATGCTTGCCTCATATTAAATTTGCTTATAATCGTTCATTGCATTCTACTACTAAGATGTGCCCTTTTGAAGTTGTGTATGGTTTCCTACCTCGTGCACCTATTGATTTGTTGCCTCTTCCATCTTCGGAGAAGGTTAATTTTGATGCTAAACAACGTGCTGAATTGATTTTAAAAATGCATGAGTTAACTAAGGAAAACATTGAGCGCATGAATGCTAGATATAAACTTGCTGGAGATAAGGGTAGAAAACATGTTGTGTTTGCACCTGGAGATCTTGTTTGGTTACATTTGCGTAAGGATAGATTTCCTGATTTGCGCAAATCAAAGTTAATGCCACGTGCTGATGGTCCCTTTAAGGTGTTAGAGAAAATAAATGATAATGCATATAAACTTGAGCTGCCTGCAGATTTTGGGGTTAGTCCCACTTTTAACATTGCAGATTTGAAGCCTTATTTGGGTGAGGAAGATGAACTTCCGTCGAGGACGACTTCATTTCAAGAAGGGGAGGATGATGAGGACATCAATACAATTGTTACACCCACAGCCCCTGCTGCTATACATACTGGACCAATTACTAGAGCTCGTGCACGCCAACTAAATTACCAGGTACTTTCGTTTCTTGGTAATGATTCTAATGTTCATGAGAATATGATGCTGCCTAAATTGGATACATTTGTTTTGCTTACAAATGAAGGGCCTAGCTTGGAGAAGGATGAACATTGGAGTAAGAACAAGCATGGAGATGATGGCATGCGCAAGGGGAACAATAACGGAGTTACAAGTGATGATTTCAGGACTTTGAAGCCACCATAATGGGTGCATGAAGCCTTGGACGAAATATACAAGATGCCACTTCATAAATTTCGTCCCGAGGCTATTTTAGGTGCTGCGTCACCTTATTATTGGGCCAGGCCCATGTAATTTCGAAATACATAAGTATAGGCTATTTTTAGAGTCCGTATGTGTGGGGAAACAAGAGATAGGGTTGATTTCGGACCCCTCCACCAAGGGCCACGAAATTCCCCCCTCTTCCTCCATATATACAGCCCTTAGGGCATCGTTTAGACTTTGGGTTTTGTTTAGATTAAAAGTTCGCCATGGCTGCAACTTCGCGTACTTCGTTTGTGTTCAACGACCAGACAAAGGCGTCACAGAACCCCACCTTGATCAATAAAGCTTTCATCTTATATTCGCAATATCCAGATTGCAATCTTAGTTTCTTGCTTGTTCTTCGTTTGCTCGCAGGAAACAGACCCTCGTGGTCAGGTTGATCGTGCTCCGGCGTGGTCAATAACCTCTCGGAGTTGGTTTAGCGATTGCTAAGGCGCGACGTCCTCGCACGTTCGTAGTCGGATCGTCAAAGTCGACTGCCACCAAAGCGATATCCACCATCTCATCGAAAGACGGGACACCTTTGCCTCTATCAGATTCTATAGGCGTTTTGTGAGAGATTTCAGCACCATTGTTGCACCTCTCAATGAGCTTACAAAGAAAGATGTGCCTTTTCTTTGGGGTACTGCACAGGAAGAAGCCTTCACGGTATTGAAAGATAAGTTGACACATGCTCCTTTACTCCAACTTCCTGATTTTAATAAGACTTTTGAGCTTGAATGTGATGCTAGTGGAATTGGATTAGGAGGTGTGTTATTACAAGATGGCAAACCTGTTGCATACTTTTCTGAAAAATTGAGTGGGCCTAGTCTGAATTATTCTACTTATGATAAAGAATTATATGCTCTTGTTCGGACTTTAGAAACATGGCAACATTATTTATGGCCCAAAGAATTTGTTATACATTCTGATCATGAATCTTTGAAACATATTAAAAGTCAAGCTAAACTGAATCGTAGACATGCTAAATGGGTTGAATTCATTGAGACTTTCCCTTATGTCATTAAACACAAGAAGGGAAAAGAAAATGTTATTGCTGATGCATTGTATCGTCGCTATACTATGCTTTCACAACTTGACTTCAAAATATTTGGTTTGGAGACCATCAAAGATCAATATGTGCATGATGCTGATTTTAAAGATGTAATGCAGAATTGTAAAGAAGGAAGAATGTGGAACAAGTTTGTTGTTAACAATGGATTTGTGTTTCGTGCTAACAAGCTATGCATTCCAGCTAGCTCCGTTCGTCTTTTGTTGTTGCAGGAGGCACATGGAGGAGGATTAATGGGACACTTTGGCGTGAAGAAGACGGAGGACGTACTTGCTACACATTTCTTTTGGCCAAAGATGAGACGGGATGTTGAGCGTTTTATTGCTCGCTGCACTACATGTCAAAAAGCTAAGTCACGACTCAATCCTCATGGTTTATATATGCCATTGCCTGTACCTAGTGTTCCTCGGGAGGATATATCTATGGACTTTGTTTTAGGTTTACCTCGAACAAAGAAGGGGAGGGATAGCATATTTGTTGTCTTGGATAGATTCTCGAAAATGGCACACTTATACCATGTCATAAAAGCGATGATGCTGTTAATGTTGCTGATTTGTTCTTTCGTGAAATTATTCGCTTGCATGGTGTGCCAAATACTATTGTTTCAGATCGTGATACTAAATTTCTTAGCCACTTTTGGAGATGTTTATGGGCTAAGTTGGGGACTAAACTGCTTTTTAGTACTACTTGTCACCCCCAAACTGATGGACAAACTGAAGTAGTCAATAGAACGTTGTCTACTATGCTTAGGGCTGTTTTGAAGAATAATAAGAAAATGTGGGAGGAATGCTTGCCTCATATTAAATTTGCTTATAATCGTTCATTGCATTCTACTACTAAGATGTGCCCTTTTGAAGTTGTGTATGGTTTCCTACCTCGTGCACCTATTGATTTGTTGCCTCTTCCATCTTCGGAGAAGGTTAATTTTGATGCTAAACAACGTGCTGAATTGATTTTAAAAATGCATGAGTTAACTAAGGAAAACATTGAGCGTATGAATGATAAATATAAACTTGCTGGAGATAAGGGTAGAAAACATGTTGTGTTTGCACCTGGAGATCTTGTTTGGTTACATTTGCGTAAGGATAGATTTCCTGATTTGCGCAAATCAAAGCTAATGCCACGTGCTGATGGTCCCTTTAAGGTGTTAGAGAAAATAAATGATAATGCATATAAACTTGAGCTGCCTGCAGATTTTGGGGTTAGTCCCACTTTTAACATTGCAGATTTGAAGCCTTATTTGGGTGAGGAAGATGAGTTTCCATCGAGGACGACTTCATTTCAAGAAGGGGAGGATGATGAGGACATCAATACCATTGTTACACCCACAGCCCCTACTGCTACATATACGGGACCAATTACTAGAGCTCGCGCACGCCAATTAAATTATCAGGTACTTTCGTTTCTTGGTAATGATTCTAATGTTCATGAGAATATGATGCTGCCTAAATTGGATACATTTGTTTTGCTTACAAATGAAGGGCCTAGCTTGGAGAAGGATGAACATTGGAGCAAGAACAAGCATGGAGATGATGCCATGCGCAAGGGGAACAAGAACGGAGTTACAAGTGATGATTTCAGGACTTTGAAGCCACCATAATGGGTGCATGAAGCCTTGGACGAAATATACAAGATGCCATTTCATAAATTTCATCCCGAGGCTATTATAGGTGCCGCGTCACCTTTTTATAGGCTCATGTAATTCCGAAATACATAAGTATAGGCTATTTTTAGAGTCCATATGTGTGGGGAAACAAGAGATAGGGTTGATTTCGGACCCCTCCACCAAGGGCCACGAAATTCCCCCTCTCTTCCTCCATATATACAGCCCTTAGGGCACCGTTTAGACTCTGGGTTTTGTTTAGATTAAAAGTTCGCCATAGCTGCAACTTTGCGTACTTCGTTTGTGTTCAACGACCAGACAAAGGCGTCACAGAACCCCACCTTGATCAATAAAGCTTTCATCTTATATTCGCAATATCCAGATTGCAATCTTAGTTTCTTGCTTGTTCTTCGTTTGCTCGCAGGAAACAGACCCTCGTGGTCAGGTTGATCGTGCTCCGGCGTGGTCAATAACCTCTCAGAGTTGGTTTAGCGATTGCTAAGGCGCGACGTCCTCGCACGTTCGTAGTCGGATCGTCAAAGTCGTCTTCCACCAAAGCGATATCCATCATCTCATCGAAAGACGGGACACCTTTGCCTATATCATTTATATTTAGCATTCATACGCTCAATGTTTTCCTGAGTTAACTCATGCATTTTTAAAATCAATTCAGCATGTTGTTTAGCATCAAAATTAACCTTCTCCGAAGATGGAAGAGGCAACAAATCAATAGGTGCACGAGGTAGGAAACCATACACAACTTCAAAAGGGCACATCTTAGTAGTAGAATGCAATGAACGATTATAAGCAAATTCAATATGAGGCAAGCATTCCTCCCACATTTTCTTATTATTCTTCAAAACAGCCCTAAGCATAGTAGACAACGTTCTATTGACTACTTCAGTTTGTCCATCAGTTTGGGGGTGACAAGTAGTACTAAAAAGCAGTTTAGTCCCCAACTTAGCCCATAAACATCTCCAAAAGTGGCTAAGAAATTTAGGATCACGATCTGAAACAATAGTATTTGGCACACCATGCAAGCGAATAATTTCACGAAAGAACAAATCAGCAACATTAACAGCATCATCGCTTTTATGACATGGTATAAAGTGTGCCATTTTCGAGAATCTATCCACGACAACAAATATGCTATCCCTCCCCTTCTTTGTTCGAGGTAAACCTAAAACAAAGTCCATAGATATATCCTCCCAAGGAACACTAGGTACAGGCAAAGGCATATATAAACCATGAGGATTGAGTCGTGACTTAGCTTTTTGACATGTAGTGATAGAGGCAAAGGTGTCCCGTCTTTCGATGAGATGGTGGATTTCGCTTTGGTGGAAGTCGACTTTGACGATCCGACTACGAACGTGCGAGGACGTCGCGCCTTAGCAATCGCTAAACCAACTCCGAGAGGTTATTGACCACGCCGGAGCACGATCAACCTGACCACGAGGGTCTGTTTCCTGCGAGCAAACGAAGAACAAGCAAGAAACTAAGATTGCAATCTGGATATTGCGAATATAAGATGAAAGCTTTATTGATCAAGGTGGGGTTCTGTGACGCCTTTGTCTGGTCGTTGAACACAAACGAAGTACGCGAAGTTGCAGCTATGGCGAACTTTTAATCTAAACAAAACCCCAAATTCTAAACGATGCCCTAAGGGCTGTATATATGGAGGAAGAGGGGGGGAATTTCGTGGCCCTTGGTGGAGGGGTCCGAAATCAACCCTATCTCTTGTTTCCCCACACATACGGACTCTAAAAATAGCCTATACTTATGTATTTCGAAATTACATGGGCCTGGCCCAATAATAAGGTGACGCAGCACCTAAAATAGCCTCGGAACGAAATTTATGAAGTGGCATCTTGTATATTTCGTCCAAGGCTTCATGCACCCATTATGGTGGCTTCAAAGTCCTGAAATCATCACTTGTAACTCCGTTCTTGTTCTTGCTCCAATGTTCATCCTTCTCCAAGCTAGGCCCTTCATTTGTAAGCAAAACAAATGTATCCAATTTAGGCAGCATCATATTCTCATGAACATTAGAATCATTACCAAGAAACGAAAGTACCTGGTAGTTTAGTTGGCGTGCACGAGCTCTAGTAATTGGTCCAGTATGTATAGCAGCAGGGGCTGTGGGTGTAACAATTGTATTGATGTCCTCATCAGGGAGGGATAGCATATTTGTTGTCGTGGATAGATTCTCGAAAATGGCACACTTTATACCATGTCATAAAAGCGATGATGCTGTTAATGTTGCTGATTTGTTCTTTCGTGAAATTATTCGCTTGCATGGTGTGCCAAATACTATTGTTTCAGATCGTGATACTAAATTTCTTAGCCACTTTTGGAGATGTTTATGGGCTAAGTTGGGGACTAAACTGCTTTTTAGTACTACTTGTCACCCCCAAACTGATGGACAAACTGAAGTAGTCAATAGAACGTTGTCTACTATGCTTAGGGCTGTTTTGAAGAATAATAAGAAAATGTGGGAGGAATGCTTGCCTCATATTGAATTTGCTTATAATCGTTCATTGCATTCTACTACTAAGATGTGCCCTTTTGAAGTTGTGTATGGTTTCCTACCTCGTGCAACTATTGATTTGTTGCCTCTTCCATCTTCGGAGAAGGTTAATTTTGATGCTAAACAACGTGCTGAATTGATTTTAAAAATGCATGAGTTAACTAAGGAAAACATTGAGCGTATGAATGCTAAATATAAACTTGCTGGAGATAAGGGTAGAAAACATGTTGTGTTTGCACCTGGAGATCTTGTTTGGTTACATTTGCGTAAGGATAGATTTCCTGATTTGCGCAAATCAAAGTTAATGCCACGTGCTGATGGTCCCTTTAAGGTGTTAGAGAAAATAAATGATAATGCATATAAACTGGAGCTGCCTGCAGATTTTGGGGTTAGTCCCACTTTTAACATTGCAGATTTGAAGCCTTATTTGGGTGAGGAAGATGAACTTCCGTCGAGCACGACTTCATTTCAAGAAGGGGAGGATGATGAGGACATCAATACAATTGTTACACCCATAGCCCCTGCTGCTATACATACTGGACCAATTACTAGAGCTCGTGCACGCCAACTAAATTACCAGGTACTTTCGTTTCTTGGTAATGATTCTAATGTTCATGAGAATATGATGCTGCCTAAATTGGATACATTTGTTTTGCTTACAAATGAAGGGCCTAGCTTGGAGAAGGATGAACATTGGAGCAAGAACAAGCATGGAGATGATGGCATGCGCAAGGGGAACAAGAACAGAGTTACAAGTGATGATTTCAGGACTTTGAAGCCACCATAATGGGTGCATGAAGCCTTGGACAAAATATACAAGATGCCACTTCATAAATTTCGTCCCGAGGCTATTTTAGGTGCCGCGTCACCTTATTATTGGTCCAGGCCCATGTAATTACGAAATACATAAGTATAGGCTATTTTTAGAGTCCGTATGTGTGGGGAAACAAGAGATAGGGTTGATTTCGGACCCCTCCACCAAGGGCCACGAAATTCCCCCCCTCTTCCTCCATATATACAGCCCTTAGGGCATCGTTTAGACTTTGGGTTTTGTTTAGATTAAAAGTTCACCATAGCTGCAACTTCGCGTACTTCGTTTGTGTTCAACGACCAGACAAAGGCGTCACAGAACCCCACCTTGATCAATAAAGCTTTCATCTTATATTCGCAATATCCAGATTGCAATCTTAGTTTCTTGCTTGTTCTTCGATTGCTCGCAGGAAACAGACCCTCGTGGTCAGGTTGATCGTGCTTCGGCGTGGTCAATAACCTCTCGGAGTTGGTTTAGCGATTGCTAAGGCGCGACGTCCTCGCACGTTCGTAGTCGGATCGTCAAAGTCGACTGCCACCAAAGCGATATCCATCATCTCATCGAAAGACGGGACACCTTTGCCTCTATCACTTGCGCATAGCATCATCTCCATGCTTGTTCTTGCTCCAATGTTCATCCTTCTCCAAGCTAGGCCCTTCATTTGTAAGCAAAACAAATGTATCCAATTTAGGCAGCATCATATTCTCATGAACATTAGAATCATTACCAAGAAACAAAAGTACCTGATGATTTAATTGGCGTGCGCGAGCTCTAGTAATTGGTCCCGTATATGTAGCAGTAGGGGCTGTGGGTGTAACAATGGTATTGATGTCCTCATCACCTTCGGACTTGTGAAGTGGCTTGTGGGTGCCTGCCCACGGCTTGAAGTTGTGAAGCGGTCGGTCTGCATTGAAGGTGCAGGGATGGCCTTTGCCCACGCCAAGACGCACTGGGCGAAGATGGATGCCAAGAAGCTGATGAGCGAGGGGCCGCCTGAGGGTAAGGAGCGCCGCCGACCCGAGCTATATTTTGATAGCGTCCTGGAGGGATCCCGCCTTGTGGTGGAGCAATGTGCGAATGATGTTATATTCCCATGAAAACATTCATGTTATCTTGTCCTATAATATGAAACAAGGTCGTTATGTAATATAATGCTTGTGACTCTTAAAATTTTACCTCCTGTGCAGCCGTTTATGAAATCTGAGGGTTAGCCAGTCGTCGGCTTCTGCCCCCACGTAGATAGTACGGGGGTGTTCGGGATAAATCTAAACACTCTTTACTCCACATTCTGGTCCTTAAAGGAGGTGTTTAGCGCAACGAACAAGGCAATCAGACTATACAGCTTTTATCGCCCTCACTTAGCCATAGGAGTTTGACAATGAGAATTTTGGCGAAGCCCTTGGTATTCGGAAGGCCGAACTAGGGGCTCTATACAGACCTGATCGGATAAAAACCGATTCCTCGCGTAAAGCGGGAAAAAAATCTCTAAGGATTTGAAACCTCTCGAACAGCTGACCAGCTCTCGCTGCATCATGACAGTCAGTTTTCGGCTTTCTCTACTGAGGTGCTCGTCCGGAAGAACCGGGACACAATCGCAGTAGTTCTCCCTTTACTACCCTAGCCGATATAGCGGATCTTAAGGTAGTAAGCACAGGAGCCGGGCAACCCAACTATTAACCAAAGACATGATTCGGAGCCGATGCATATAATGCTATAAGTTCGGGGTGCCGAACTGTACTTTAAAAAGTGTTTGGACTTTATTGCCGTACTGTGGGGCGTGATGAAGCCCGTGGCGAAGTAATACGTACCAGAGTGTACGGGTGCGATGAGTAATAGATACAAAGGCAAGGAAAAAAATCAAGTAATAAGCTGACGCTGCCAATTATTTTCCATTGTAAGTTGATTAATACGTCGAGGCGTACTTGTGCAAGTAGTGCGATAAGCATGTAAGGCTATTTAACATGCCATGACCAAGAGCGAGCTACGTGCGGGTATGTAAAACAAGTATAGCAATCGTTAGCGGAGACCACCTGGGGATTCCCTTGTACGTCAAAGCTCCTTGCCTCCTTGGTGTATCTGTCCCGCGATCGGTCTGATGATCAGGTTATTTAAAAAAGGCCTCGAGAAGAGAAAACCTGAAATGAAGAAGAAAAAGTGAAGGTGTGCGGATCCAGGGTCGGTCGAGTCGCCCTGTGGATCACGAGCTAGCTATGCCTCCATCGATGCCCATGGAATTTTGAGTGCGTAGTTATGTACGCGCGGTACAAATGCCGCCATTTGATCGAGACTGGAACGGAGGCCAAATTGCTAGTTAAGCTCTTGACGAGCGGGGCTGTCTTGTTGCAGAATAGTCCGGACTCTCTTAATGGTGTCCAGGGACTCGGCTGCTGAATTAAGGTTTTGCTAGGAAAGGCCGCGTTGTACTTCTGCTGCTAAGGCCGTGGTATGCTCCTCGGTACGGAGGGAGCGTTCCGTATTTCCATTGACTTTTATGATGCTACGTGGTCCGGGCATCTTGAGCTTGAGATAGGCATAGTGAGGTACCGCATTGAATCGGGAAAATGCGGTTCATCCAAGCGGTGCGTGATAGCCGCTGCGAAAGGGGACGATGTCGAAGATTAACTCCTCGCTTCGGAAGTTGTCCGGAGATCCGAAGACGACCTCTAGTGTGATTGAGCCCGTACAGCGGGCCTCTACGCCTGGTATGACTCCTTTAAAGGTAGTCCTTGTGGGCTTGATTCATGATGGGTTAATGCCCATTTTACGCATTGTATCCTGATAGAGCTGATTGAGGCTGCTGCCACCATCCATGAGGACTCGCGTCAGGTGGAATCCATCAACAATTGGGTCTAGGACCAATGCGGCTGATCCGCCATGTCGGATACTGGTCGGATGATCCCGATGATCAAAAGTGATCGGGCACGATGACCATGGATTGAATTTTGGGGCGACTGGCTCTAGCGTATAGACATCCGTGAGTGCGCACTTGTGCTCCCTCTTGGGGATGTGTGTAGCATATATCATGTTCACCATTTTGACTTGAGGGGGAAACTTCTTCTGTCCCCCTGTGTTTGGTTGCAGGGGATCCTCGTCATCGTTCTCGCTCTGTGATCCCTTTTCTTTGTTTTCGGCATTTAACTTGCCGGCTTGCTTAAAACCCCAGCAATCTCTGTTGGTATGGTTGGCTAGTTTGTCAGGGGTGCCATGGATTTGGCACAGACAGTCAAGTATGCGGTCTATGCTGGATGGTCCCTGATTGTTTCTTTTATACGACCTTTTCCGCTGACCGGACTTGGAGCCGCTGAATCCGGCATTGACGGCAGTGTCATCGGTGTTGTCGTCTTTCCGTCAGCATTTGTGTTTGCTACGTCGAAGCTTGCCGTTGCTGTTCTTAACCTCAGAGGGGCCCGCCTCGCTGGCTGTGTTTTTGCTATGAGCCAACCAACTATCCTCACCCGCGCAAAAGCGGGTCATGAGTGCCGTGAGGGCTGACATAGATTTCGGCTTTTCTTGGCCGAGGTGGCAGGCGAGCCATTCGTCGCAGATGCTATGTTTAAAGGCCGTTAGGGCTTCGGCATCCGGACAATCGATGATCTGGTTCTTTTTGGTTAGGAACCTAGTCCAAAATTTCCTGGCTGACTCTCCGGGTTGTTGGACTATGTGGCTTAAATCATCGGCGTCTGGTGGCCGGACATATGTACCTTGGAAGTTGTCGAGGAAGGCTTCTTCCAAGTCCTCCTAGCTGCCGATAGAATTTTCAGGCAGGCTATTTAACCAGGGCCGAGCTGGCCCTTTGAGCTTTAGTGGGAGGTATTTGATAGCGTGGAGGCCATCTCCGCGGGCCATGTGGATATGGATAATAAAATCCTCGATCCATACCGCGGGGTCAGTTGTTCCGTCATATGAGTCAATGTTAACAGGTTTGAACCCTTCGGGTAGTTCGTGATCCATTACTTCATCGGTGAAGCAAAGAGGGTGTGCGACGCCTCTATATCGGGCTAATTCGTGACGTAGCTCCGATGGAGTACGTCTGCGGTTGCCGGCTCGGGTGTGACTAGGTTTGTCACGTCCGAATAGGTAGCCATCATCACATGTCAAGGAACGTCCTCGCGATCCGTAAATCGATCGGGTATATCCTTCTTTATTGCTTAGGTCATGTGAAGGTCATATGTATGACCGTGAGCTGATTTACCTCTGCCTTTGCGATGAGGCGGGGTGGGATGGTGTTCGGCTTGAGTTGTCGCTTTGTCCCGTCCACGTGGTGGTCGGTTAGCCGCATTGCGCGATGGTGGTATGTGTTCCGGCGCCTCGTCGTTGAATTGTCACGGCAGATGTCCTAGTGTGAGGACTTTGTCGTGAGGCCAACACATCTATGTAGTAGCTTGAAGGGGTTGAGCGGGATGAGAGACACGATGTTTTACCCAGGTTCGGCCCCTCACGGTGAAGGTAAAAGCCTACATCCTGCTTGATTGATATTGATGATGATGATCATGCTTACAAGAGTGCTCTATCTCGAGAGCTATTGTCTAAACCTAACTTGTCCAACTTGTGGAACTCGTCAATCTTGTCCCTCTTGGGGTGCCCTGCCCCTCCTTATATATGTTGAAGGGGCGGGTTACATGTGGAGTCCTATTAGGATTAGGACTAGTCTACCTTCTAATACAAACCGGATACAAGTCCGGGTCTTAACTCCTTGTAAGGTAAATATTCCTCATGCCTTTCTTTTTAAACCGGCCCACCATTAACATAAACCGCCTTCTAGGCCTTGTCATTCATCTGACCCGTCCGCCGGGTCACCAGTGTGTCATAATGTTCCGGCGGATTGCTTGTAAACCGCCAGGTCAGGGCGGGTCGCCAGTGAATCACCAAGTGTAAACCGGGTCTCAAGTAAACCACCAGGTCAGCCGGGTTATACTTCTGGCCGGTTTACGCCGCGGGGTATATCCCCGACATTAGCCCCCAGTTTAATTTGGATTTATCCATGTTAAACTGATCCTGTAAAACAAACACAAGAACAAACTTGACAGATTATGCTCCGGGTTAAGAATTCTTGTAAACCGACACCTGATCATCCTTAATTCCTTGTCATTTCCTTCTTCTAGAAAATCCAGGCCAATAAGCCAGCTTCATACTCAATTTGCTGTCATTGGTTTCTCACAGAGAAATATTGTGAAGAATATCCACTTGAGTCGGCTTCCAAAGCGTCGACTTAAGAAATATTTGTCTTGAAATACTCATCTGATATTCATCCGGCTTGAAGATGTAGAACTTGCCGGTTTATGATTAACACCATTGTTGGGTTATAAAAACTGATAATTCCGGGTCATGATTGTTGCCAACGCTGGTTCACAACGCCGGTTCATGATTATTGATGACGCCGGATTGCAGCCACAGGGTCATAATGATTGGTGATGCCGGGTCAATCTGGTTTGCTCAAACAGAGAATTTGAAAATATTTCTTCGATAATAATATAATACCTGTAGCCCCCAAGTCTTGAGCAGAACAAAGTGATGGCTTAAGACTTGCTTCAATATAAATACTACCAATTTTGAAGAAATCCATCTTGTTCATCCCAGTCACTAGTCAGAATTGAGTATTCCACATATGTAGCCCCCAAGTGTCGGGTTGTCATGCTTGCAGCAACCTGGGACTTGTAATTGCTTGATGCTCATAAAAACTTCAACTAGTGTAGCCCCCAAGGGCCGGGTCATTATGCAATAATGAGCAGGGACTTTGTAAATATAATCTTGTAAACTTTGAACAGCAACGTGTAGCCCCCAAGGGCTGGCTTAGTAAGATAATACTGAACCAGGACTTGATATATACTTCAATGAAAATAACATATTATAATGTAGCTTCCATCGTAGGGCTTGAACCCACGTCCACAAGGTTAAGAGCTTTGTGCTTTACCAACTAAGCAATGGATCCTTCAATATTATGGATGAAAACTTGTGTACCTTGAATTGTTGACAGGAGCAATTGGTAGCCCCCAAGGGCCGACTCATTATAATATGATGAGTTGGGTCTTCAATAAGACTAGTAAAAATGACTTTGCATTAGCCCCCAAGTGTCATGGTGCATGCTTGCAGCGACATGAGACTTGCATGTAATCTCAATTTGAATAATGTAGCCCCCAAGTGCCGGGTTGTAAGCCTGCAACGACTCGGGACTATTCCTTTCATTGTAGAATAAATCATATCCTTTGATAAAATAATAGCCATTGCGCTAAAGCGACTTTGAAATCTTAATAATACCGGTTATTAATAACCATAAAAATCCAGCCATGTTGGCTATTCAAGATAATATAATCCGGTAAGAAAACCTTATTCATTCAATATCATAATGAAAATTCAGCCAAGTTTGGCTATTTGAATAATATAACCCAATGATTTATAAGCGCATGATTCCAATGGCGCAATCCAAATATATATATTGGCGACTTATAATCCAAAGCCAGGCCGGTTTAACAAACCTGTTTTTGCATACAATAAGTTTAAAGTGTCCTGGCGGTTTACCGCCGGACGGGTCATAATGCCCAACATATAACCCGGGTTTATAACCAAGGCTGCACTTAAGAATAATCAAATGTGAAATAGATCATACCTGTGACATTGAATCACATCGTTGGTTTACCAACTTTTTTTAGTAAGGGTGATAACCCAAATCTTGAGTATGATAACTCCCGTCATATTTTGCCGGTTTGTAATAAAACCGTGTCGGGTTGTAATAAACACCGGCTAATCATCCTGGCAACTATAGTCAACGCCAGACCGGGCTAAGAAAACTCCGGTTTATAATTGAGTTTGTACTAACAACTGATAGTTGAAAGCTTGTGCCGGGTTAAGAAACACCGGACTGATGAAATGACTTATAGTCTGGCCGGGTCAATGGACGTCGGTTTACCTTAAAACCTTATCAAAGGAGAAGAAACTTTGACAAAAAGCAAATGGAAAAACTTGTAGTCGAGGCTTTTCAAGGGCTGCCAGGCCCAAACTCGAGGCTTTTCACGGGCCGCCAGGCCACTGAGTTAAACCATTTGACAAAGCCTTTTAAGATGGGCCTCCAACTAACCAATTGTTGTTTTAACTTTGACAAGTTCAGGGTCTGTATAAGAGTAACTTGTCAAACGTTCAGCGGGTCATGCCAGGATTACCTGGATAGGAGTGGCTTACTTGATGAAGGCAGGTTAACCTGGGGTTTTAGGTGAATACACCAGGCTTCTAAGCCGTGGGTCGATACCCAATTACAAGGGTCCTTTCAAACTCTTTATTACTTTACACAAAGAGCCCCCAAGTAACTTTGTGAGCTATGCTCAATGGGTGCCTATGTTTGAGTTGTGCGTAGCAACAAGACTCTCTTTGGCCCCTTGGGTGTGAAGCTCCCAAGCTTTGTTGTGGCGTGATAGCCGGATTAATGGACAGGACTCCGCTTTGCAAGCAGAAGCCCCCATGTGATATATTTCTAAGCTGTGCTCGCCGGGTGCCTATGTTTGAGTTGTGGTGTGCAACAAACTCTCTTTGGCCCCTGATGATAATATTGTCTTGATAGCTGCATCAAGAGGGTAGTAACGCCATGTTCTCTTTGGTGAATACACCTATGTTTGAACAGGAAGCCCCCAAGTAATCATATGAAGATGAGCCCATAAGGCAGAACACCCATGTTTGAACCGCACGTCAGGGCAATAGGTCCTCTTGGGCAACCTTTAACTTTTTGCAAGAGATAAATTCTTCTTGAACCGGGATTTTAAACCGGATATTGAGATGTTCAAAGCTTTGTGGGAGACAGGTTTACCTTGAGCCAGATTTTAAACCGGATATTGAGAGCTCCAGCGCTTTGTGGGAGACAGATTTCCCTTGAACCAGATTTTGAACCTGAATCCTTCTTTTTAAGCCGGAAATTTTCTGGCGGTCTTTAAATATTCGCCAATAAGGTAGTAGCCTCCGGGGCCGGGTTATTTTTCCGTCCAATGATCCGGAGTTCTTGAATTCATTGAAACTAGCCAATTCTGCCGAGTCACGCCATTGTAGCTCCCGAGTCTCAAGACGACTCGAGGAGTTGGCTTGAGATTCTTCATACTTGACCGTGATATAAACCGGCATGAGTTAATCAATGGCTCAGTGATATAACTTGTCCTGCACTGGAGAACTTGCAAGCCAGAATAATTACTCTTTTAAAGAAAGCAATATGTAAATAAAAATATACTAAATGGATTTCACCTGATACATTAGGCCAATAGTCATCCGCCGCGGAGTTGATAATCATGACGAGTGAGTCAGCCGCGGGAGCAGATAGATGAATCGGCCGCGGCGTTGTAAGCCGTTACAGATGAACAAGTTGTCCTCCTCGTTGTAAGCCGTTATGGACGCGTGAGCCGGCCACGATAGCGGACGGGCGAGTCGTCTGTGGCGTTGTCAACCGGTGCGGTCGCGAGAAACGGCCATGGCATTGTAAGCCGGTGCGGGAGTCCGTTGAGTAAGGACGACCTCCGGTGCTGAATGATGTAGGCGCACCTCCATCTCCACGGTATAATGCCACTTTATAATGAATAATTCTCCTGCATATAAAATATCACAGGGCAAGGTAGTTTTGCTTGGATGAATTAATATGTACTCAAAAGTAAATAGGGAATAGCACCTGGTTCATTTTGACGATAGATGATCTATACGGAGACTGCCAGCATCAACTGAACATGTACTGCATGTTCTCTCCTCCATACTTTTGTCTTGATACTTGGAAGGTGCTGATTTGCAGTCTTGGTTGGGCACTTAGTCAGACTGGCCGTGTGGGTCAAGCGTGACACGACGGCTCAGAGGCGATGGCGCAAGCCAGCATAGTAGCAGAGGTGTGGCCGTCTTACGGCCACAGCAGCGGAAACGGCGGCTTGAACACATGTTATGGTTTAGTACGGGGTGGATGTTTGGTGCACTCCTCATCGGATCATTTTTCATTGGAAGTACTGACACGGGGAAAGTTCCAAATTTGTTGAATTGTGAAACCACATCCAAACAGTTCCCACCATCCACCATACTGTGATGCATACAGACTATCGCGTAGATTTCTTTCAATCCTTTTCGCTGTTTAACTTATAGCAGCGGATCTGCTTCATCTTTAAATATATATATCTGAAGGCAGCTTTTTCTCCGCAAGAAGAGCTGCTGAACTTTAAGAAGGAATTTGGAACACTCGCAGACAACGTGGCTCATCCAGCATATGTTTATCATCCACCATGTTCTCATTAGAAGAGGCAGCTCTGTGTAATGTCGGAAGTTTTGGCGACAGTCGTGAGGCAGGGCCACAGCTGCGGCGTGGCCGGCTCGGAGACCCGTTTCTCAGGTGTGGCTGTACTGGCGTGTAAGGAAGTAGCAAAAGGCTTGATGATGGTCCACACCAGCAGAGGTGAAGACGGCCCAAGGTCGCAGCAACGAAGGTGACTTGGACTGACATAAAGTGGAGGCTTGAGGCCGGCTCAGCTTAACCATGCAGCCGAGACCGAGGCGGAAAGCGAAACTCTGGAGGCACCTCGAAAAGCACAGGTCCGTGGGGGCGGCTTAGCGACGGCGGTTGAGGCCGGGCTCGGAGCGTAGACCAGTAGCCGCGAGGGCGGCTCTCACAGGTGCAGAGGCAGGCCGGCGCTCAGCGTGGCGGCTCAGCACAGGACCACAGGTTACTCTGGTGGCCTAGAACTGTTGCGATCCACGGCAGGTGAGGTGAACCAGCGAAGACGATTTTGACGCGGCTGGGTGTGCAGTACCGCGGAACAAGGGCCGGCCCTCGGCGAGCGGTGACTTAACGCTGGCCGTAGCGGAAGCGGCTCATCGCGCAGCAAAGGGCTCAAAGCAGAGATGAGGCGAGTCAGCCCACCGGCGGAGATAGCGTAAGCCGGCTGCATGTTAAGGTGGTGGCGGCCGTTGACCACTGTGGTGACGACAGCAACAAGTGCGGCCACCCAGCGGCTGGGGCGGCTCACAAGAGAAACGAAGTGCAGGCCGGACCGGCGAAACCCAGCAGATCCACCGCAGAAGCCGTGCTGCGTCAGCAGCCATGCAGAATCCGGGTCATGGTCAGTTGGTCGAGTCTTCCTCGGAATCGTGGACTCCCCTTCTTCTTCTTCTTCTTCTTCTTCTTTTTAATCCAAGCTCCTACTATAACCATTACCTGTAGGAAGTAGAACTCCGATTTGAACATGGTAGTGCTCTTTAAATAATGCAGCCTTGATCCTTTTGTTCATCAAGTACTAGTACGATGGTTAATGGAAACGTCTTTTAGCTTTTGGATTAGCTTCTGGACTTTGTAACTTCTCTCGTCGCGGTTCTCCCCAGGTTTGAGACATATATTCTATTCAATTATTGCCTGCTAGTCCTCAGTTGATCTCCACATGTAGTTGACCGGTACTCATAGCAGTACTGGTTCTTTATTTTAATCTCCGCTTGATTTATCTTTGTATCCACGTGAACTAGCAGTACCAAACAGCTTTGGGATTTGAACATGTAATCCAGCCGCAGCAACTTGATGGATCGGACAGTGGAAACCCTTTATCCTTTTCAATGGAAACTGTGCCTTGACATCTTGTAGGAATCGGCGAAACCAATCGATCGTTAGTTTGGACAGATTGTCTTGTGTCGGCAGCATACAGAATGCAAACCCGAATTTCTTTAATCTCAATCTTATATGTTGCTCTGACTGCTTACCACAGGGACGACGTGTATCCTTCTACGCCGGCTCTTTTTCATCCAACACATCACGAGCTTCTCGATCTCTGAAGAGATCCCTCCAAGAACTCATCACCACCGTGCGCGGGCCCCACGGTGGGCGCCAACTGTCGTGGAATTGTCACGGCAGATGTCCTAGTGTGCGGACTTTGTCGTGAGGCCAACGCATCTATATAGTAGCTTGAAGGGGTTGAGCGGGACGAGAGACGCGATGTTTTACCCAGGTTCGGCCCCTCACGGTGGAGGTAAAAGCCTACATCCTGCTTCATTGATATTGATGATGATGATCACGATTACAAGAGTGCTCTATCTCGAGAGCTATTGTCTAAACCTAACTTGTCCAACTTGTGGAACTTGTCAATCTTGTCCCTCTTGGGGTGCCCTGCCCCTCCTTATATATGTTGAAGGGGCGGGTTACATGTGGAGTCCTATTAGGATTAGGACTAGTCTACCTTCTAATACAAACCGGATACAAGTCCGGGTCTTAACTCCTTGTAAGGTAAATATTCCTCATGCCTTTCTTCTTAAATCGGCCCACCATTAACATAAACCGGCCTTCTAGGCCTTGTCATTCATCTGACCCATCCGCCGGGTCACCAGTGTGTCATAATGTTCCGGCGGGTTGCTTGTAAACCGCCAGGTCAGGGCGGGTCGCTAGTGAATCACCAAGTGTAAACCGGGTCTCAAGTAAACCGCCAGGTCTGCCGAGTTATACTTCCGGCCGGCTTACGCCGCGGGGTATATCCCCGACAGAGGTAGTAATTTGCGCTTCGGGTAGCTTTTGGCCGGGCGCTTGAGGCTGTATTCTTCGAATGCTAGGATGTCGGTCCATTTATCATTGAGCAGATCTTGGTCTGCTTGAAGTTGCTGCTGCTTCTTTTCCAGGCTCCTTGCAGTCGCTGTTAGCTGGTGCTTGAAGCGCTCCTGCTCAAGAGGTTCCTCATGCACGATGAAATCCTCGGTGCCAAGGCTCGCCTCATCCTCGGAGAGCGGAAGATAATTACTGTCCTTCGAGTCCTCGTGGGTGGCCTGTTTACCAGGGCTAACCTGCCCATCTTCCCGTTCATCCCGTTCGGTAGCTGCGTCAACGGGGTCTTCGTTTTCTTTGGCACCTTCCGGAGTGTTATCTTCTCATGTGCCGGTGTTGCTATCTTTACTGCAACGTGACTTAGAGCGGCGCCGCTGACACCGACATTTCGATTGTATCTCCGGAGGTTTATCCTCAACTGGATCTTCTTTGTCATCACTGCTATTCTCCTTTGGTGCATCCACCATGTATACATCGTACAAGGAAGTGGGCGGCCAGCGTCCGGTGAACGGCGGGTCCTGGGCCTCTTCTTCTCCGGCATCATCATCCATACCGTCGATGTCATCGGAGCCGTAATGATGAGGACATGACTACCTTGGATACGACCAAAAATATTGCATACATGCATATTTGTCAGGTGATTTCTAATGCAAACTATTCAATAATCTATTTATGTTATCCAGAACAAAAATACTTCACACACTTTTGTGTTTTGTCTAATTGCAAGTGTATGGGACATTTTTACAATCCACATATGAAGATAAGGGAAAAGGAGAAGTTTAGGTTATGTTCAAAAAGTCCTCTCACGTCACTTTTGGGCCAAGAGAAGATAGAGTCCAAGTCTCTCACGTTTTGGATTCAGATTCGGACTGCACAGACATACCTGACTCAAAACGCCAACAAATTTTTCATACGGACTCCGAATTGGGTGATTCTTTTTTTGTTGGAAACTAGATTTCGTGCTCTTTCCAACCCAATTGGATTCACCTTCAAATTCGCGCGGAGCGTTGAGTTACGGACGAAAAAATCTGACGTTGCAGCAGAATCCGAGTCAAACTACAAGCCCAAAGGTGTTGCATCACCTCCACTTGGGCCCATGAGCCTTGTACAACCTAGGGTTAGTTTTAGGCTGCCTTGGGACGTCCTCCCACCTCCTTGGCCGCCACCCCTTGCTCCTATATAAGTAGATTAATCTAGTAGCTTTTTTCTTGGGATTTGTTTAGTTAAAAGTTAGCCATTGCAACTTCGTGTACTTCGTTTGTGTCCAACGACCAGACCAAGACCGCTTCCGGATCCCCACCATTATCAATACCTCATATATATTTGCAATATTCAGATTGCTTTATCATATTCTTGCTCGTTCTTCGATTGCTTACAGGAATAGACCTTCGTGGTCAGGCTGACCGTGCTTCCGGCGTCGTCAGTAACCTCAGGAGATTGGTTTAGCGATTGCTAAGGCGCAACGTCGTGCACGTTTGTAGGCGGATCGTCAAAGTCGTCTCCACCAAATCGATAGTTATCATCTCATCAAAAGATCGGGACACCCTCGCCTCTATCAAGTGGTATCAGTTTTCAGGTTGCTCGGTGAGAATTTCCAGTTTTCCTAGGTTAGATTTATTTTCTTACTGATAGACGCGAGGGTCCTGATCTTTCGATGAGATGATAACTATCGATTTGGTGGAGACGACTTTGACAATCCGACTACAAACGTGCACGACGTTGCGCCTTAGCAATCGCTAAACCAATCTCCTGAGGTTACTGACGACGCCGGAAGCACGGTCAGCTTGACCACGAAGGTCTATTCCTGCAAGCAATCGAAGAACGAGCAAGAATATGATAAAGCAATCTGAATATTGCAAATATATATGAGGTATTGATAATGGTGGGGATCCGGAAGCGGTCTTGGTCTGGTCGTTGGACACAAACGATGTACACGAAGTTGCAATGGCTAACTTTGAACTAAACAAATCCCAAGGAAAAAGCTACTAGATGGATCTACTTATATAGGAGCAAGGGGTGGCGGCCAAGGAGGTGGGAGGACGTCCCAAGGCAGCCTAAAACTAACCCTAGGTCGTACAAGGCTCATGGGTCCAAGTGGAGGTGATGTAACACCTTTGGACTTGTAGTTTGACTCGGATTCTGCTGCAGCCTCAGATTGTTTCGTCCGTAACTCAACGCTCCGGACGAATTTGAAGGTGAATCCAATTGGGTTGGAAAGAGCACGAAATCTAGTTTCCAACAAAAAAAGAATCATCCAATTCGGAGTCCGTATGAAAACGTTGTTGGCGTTTTGAGTCAGGTATGTCTGTGCAGTCCAAATCTGAATCCAGAACGTGAGAGACTTAGACTCTATCTTCTCTTGACCCAAAAGTGACGTGAGAGGACTTTTTGAACACAACCTAAACTTCTCCTTTTCCCTTATCTTCATATGTGGATTGTACAAATGTCCCATACACCTGTAATTAGACAAAACACAAAAGTGTGTGAAGTATTTTTGTTCTGGATAACATAAATAGATTATTGAATAGTTTGCATTAGAAATCACCTGACAAATATGTATGTATGCAATATTTTTGGTCGTATCCAAGGTAGTCATGTCCTCATCATCCTCCCCTTTTTGAAAACAAAGCCTTCCTCGGCGTTGCTTAATCTGAAATGTGGCTAACAAAAGAGACAAGGTGTACATGTTGTATATGTATATGTCATCCAGTTTAACTTCCCTTGATTTTTGCATGTATGACACATGTATACATGAGTAACTTTCATAGTTCATAAAAACTAAAGCCAAAAAATTATCACAAGAAGTAGAAGGCATGAAAATATTAGAACTCAGTTTGCACATATAAGTGAAGCTCTTATTCATTTCAAAAGATTCGCAATGTTCATCATTAAACCATCCCAACTTTGGTGAATAAACCTTACTTGCATCAAATTTACAAGCTACAACATGCTTAAATAAGCAAACATGCAATAAGGCATTGGACACAGAATCATCACCAAGATTGGAGGTCATATCAAAATGATTAAACATTAGTTCTTTTGCATCAACAGTTAATTCAATGGGTGCACTCAAAATTGTTGATATTTCAGTTGTTTGATCACATGACGCATTCATGACAGTAACAAGATTCTCTAAAATAGGTGGTGTGCTCAAACCAACAGGTAACTCAATACATGACGCATTCAAGTTAACTAGGCATGCATCATTCTCATGTGAAGTTATATCATCAATACCTTTACTGTTACCTTGTGGCAAAGATGTAGCTGATGTAGGTACGGACGTTGACAATGTACCATACCCTTGAGATGATGCCGCGCTCATAATCCGAGGTGCAATGATGGAGGAGCCCACCGGCGGTGGTGAGCATGAACTGGAATAGTAGTTGTTGTAGTCACCTAATGCATCCTCCTGTATCTGTCTCTCAAAGATACAAGCACGGACATACATACCAGTAATGCAACGAGGAATATACCGAAATCTTGCCTGAATATCATGGTTCAAACCACCAAAAAATCTATTCATTGTATCATTCTCAAATTCTTCTATGTCACAATGATGCATATAAGATTTGAACGCTTGGTGATGAGGACATGACTACCTTGGATATGACCAAAAATATTGCATATATGCATATTTGTCAGGTGATTTCTAGTGCAAACTATTTAATAATCTATTTATGTTATCCAGAACAAAAATACTTCACACACTTTTGTGTTTTGTCTAATTGCAGGTGTATGGGACATTTGTACAATCCACATATGAAGATAAGGAAGAAAGAGATGTTTATTTGCTGTCCAAAAAGTTCTCTCACGTCACTTTTGGCCCAAGAGAAGATAGAGTCCAAGTCTCTCACGTTCTGGATTCAGATTCGGACTGCACAGACACACCTGACTCAAAACGCACACAAGTTTTTCATACGGACTCCGAATTGGGTGATTCTTTTTTTGTTGGAAACAAGATTTCGTGCACTTTCCAACCCAATTGGAATCACCTTCAAATTCGTCCGGAGCGTTGAGTTGTGGACGAAACAATCTGATGCTGCAGCAGAATCCGAGTCAAACTACAAGTCCAAAGGTGTTACATCACCTCCACTTGGGCCCATTGGCCTTGTACGACCTAGATTTAGTTTTAGGCTGCCTTGGGACGTCCTCCCACCTCCTTGGCCGCCACCCCTTACTCCTATATAAGTAGATCCATCAAGTAGCTTTTCCTTGGGTTTTGTTTAGATTAAAAGTTCGCCATAGCTGCAACTTCGCGTACTTCGTTTGTGTTCAACGACCAGACAAAGGCGTCACAGAACCCCACCTTGATCAATAAAGCTTTCATCTTATATTCGCAATATCCAGATTGCAATCTCAGTTTCTTGCTTGTTCTTCGTTTGCTCGCAGGAAACAGACCCTCGTGGTTAGGTTGATCGTGCTCCGGCGTGGTCAATAACCTCTCGGAGTTGGTTTAGCGATTACTAAGGCGCGACGTCCTCGCACGTTCGTAGTCGGATCGTCAAAGTCGACTTCCACCAAAGCGAAATCCACCATCTCATCGAAAGACGGGACACCTTTGCCTCTATCAAGTGGTATCAAGTGGTATCAGTTTTCAGGTTGCTCGGTGAGAATTTCCAGTTTTCCTAGATTAGATTTATTTTCTTACCTATTGTCCAAGAAAAAGCCACAAAAAAGAGTTAGATCTATTCATCCTTGGTCCAAGCCAGTCTGAGCCTTTGCAATTTTCTTTTCATTGCTTGCATAGTTGAATTATCGGTTGCATCGTCGTGTCGAGTTGCTGGTCTTAGTGTCTAGTTCGTTTAGAGTTTCGAGTTCTGTTCACATTAGTCACGCCACCGCTGCATCATTATCTCTTCCGCTGTCCACCACCCATCCATCAATTTCCACCACGTGCTACCCACCATTCATTGTCATAATAATAGTTGAGATCGTTCACATCTTCACTTGATCCAATCTGCATCTTATCTAGTTTGTTTTGGAAAGAGGGAGAAAAAAAGAGAGAGAAAAACGAGAGAGAAAAAAGAGAAAAAAAAAGTCAGAGAAAAAAAAAGGAGAGAAAGAAAAAAAGTGTGAGGAAAAAAAAGAGAAAAAAAACAAAATTCGGATCTTTTTAGACTCAATCTCGTAGTTGAATTCGGATTGGAATCTGTTTTGTGCACTGTTCAGTAAAACAGCTTGGCTGTTGTTTCACATCATTATCTTTACTGCCGTTGTGATCTTCACTTATATCTTGCTGTCCAGAGCTACTTAGTATCCTTCATTGATGCTGGTTGTGCTACGACGTGACCTCATTAGTGTTCTAGGCTCGCGTCTCTAGTTCGGTCTAGCCTAGGGCCAGCACAGTACCGTCGTTGAGCGTTTATTCAACATTGCATCTCTGAATTGATTATTGCTAATCTTTTGCTACTATATATAGCCAACCCAGCTCCACATATTTCTACACCGTGTATACGCACGTTCCCCTGGCAATCGCTTTACACAATCTTCAGAGTTATTTGACACCGCTGGTTGCCTGTCACCACCTGCCGCATGGTAAGAACTTGTAAGATATTGATATTTGCTTTACTGTGAGCACTTTACAACCACATCCTAGTAGTTCATAGGAACATTATTCTCGAATTTTGGTTCTTGTTTCTACTAATCATGACAGGTTCCAGAGATAGAAGTTCTTGGACGACGGACACATCTTCACCATCACAAGAGTTGGGACAACACACACAAGCATATGGTTAGGTTATCTCTTTACCATCATTTGAGGGTAGATTTAATCCTGCTATTTATCTAGCTTGGGAGCTTGAAGTAGAACAAGTTTTTAGTCACCATGATTTTTCTGAACTTGAGAGAGTACGAGCTACCATTAGAGCATTTACTGGTTTTGCTTCTGTTTGGTGGAGTGTACATTGTAAGAAAACCATTGATAACCAACCCACAACTTGGAAAATTTTGAAAGCTGTAATGAGACAACAATTTTTTCCTCCTTACTACCGTCGTGAATTGCGTTGCAAATTGGAGCAATTAAAACAAGGCAGTAACACTGTTCATGCTTACTACCAAGAGTTCAAATCTTATATGCATCATTGTGACATAGAAGAATCTGAGGATGATACAATGAGTAGATTTTTTGGTGGTTTGAACCATGATATTCAGGCAAGATTTCGGTATATTCCTCGTTGCATTACTGGTATGTATGTCCGTGCTTGTACCTTTGAGAGACAGATACAGGAGGATGCATTGGGTGATTACAACAACTACTATTCCAGTTCATGCTCACCATCGCCGGTTGGTTACTCCACTATTGCACCTACTAGAGCAGCTCCACCTTGGATTGTGAGCGCAACATCATCTCAAGGGTATGGTACATTGTCAACGGCCGTACCTACATCAGCTACATCTTTGCCACAAGGTAACAGTAAAGGTATTGATGATATAACTTCACATGAGAATAATGCATGCCTAGTTAACTTGAATGCGTCATGTATTGACTTACCTGTTGATTTGAGCACACCACCTATTTTAGAGAATCTTGTTACTGTCATGAATGCGTCATGTGATCAAACAACTGAAATATCAATAATTTTGAGTGCACCCATTGAATTAACTGTTGATGCAAAAGAACTAATGTTTAATCATTTTGATATGGCCTCCAATCTTGGTGATGATTCTGTGTCCAATGACTTATTGCATGTTTGCTTATTTAAGCATGTTGTAGCATGTAAGTTTGATGCAAGTAAGGTTTATTCACCAATGTTGGGATGGTTTAATGATGAACATTGTCAATCTTTTGAAATGAATAAGAGCTTCACTTATATGTGCAAACTGAGTTGCAATATTTTCATGCCTTCTACTTCTTGTGCTAATTTTTTGGCTTTAGATTTTATGAACTATGCAAGTTACTCATCTATTCATGTGTCATATATGCAAAAATCAAGGGAAGTAAAAATGGATGACATATACATATACAACATGTACACCTTGTCTATTTTGTTAGCCACATTTCAGATTAAGCAACGCCGAGGACGGCTTTATTTTCAAGAAGGGGAGGATGATGAGGACATGACTACCTTGGATATGACCAAAAATATTGCATATATGCATATTTGTCAGGTGATTTCTAGTGCAAACTATTTAATAATCTATTTATGTTATCCAGAACAAAAATACTTCACACACTTTTGTGTTTTGTCTAATTGCAGGTGTATGGGACATTTGTACAATCCACATATGAAGATAAGGAAGAAAGAGATGTTTATTTGCTGTCCAAAAAGTTCTCTCACGTCACTTTTGGCCCAAGAGAAGATAGAGTCCAAGTCTCTCACGTTCTGGATTCAGATTCGGACTGCACAGACACACCTGACTCAAAACGCACACAAGTTTTTCATACGGACTCCGAATTGGGTGATTCTTTTTTTGTTGGAAACTAGATTTCGTGCACTTTCCAACCCAATTGGAATCACCTTCAAATTCGTCCGGAGCGTTGAGTTGTGGACGAAACAATCTGATTCTGCAGCAGAATCCGAGTCAAACTACAAGTCCAAAGGTGTTACATCACCTCCACTTGGGCCCATTGGCCTTGTACGACCTAGATTTAGTTTTAGGCTGCCTTGGGACGTCCTCCCACCTCCTTGGCCGCCAACCCTTACTCCTATATAAGTAGATCCATCAAGTAGCTTTTCCTTGGGTTTTGTTTAGATTAAAAGTTCGCCATAGCTGCAACTTCGCGTACTTCGTTTGTGTTCAACGACCAGACAAAGGCGTCACAGAACCCCACCTTGATCAATAAAGCTTTCATCTTATATTCGCAATATCCAGATTGCAATCTCAGTTTCTTGCTTGTTCTTCGTTTGCTCGCAGGAAACAGACCCTCGTGGTCAGGTTGATCGTGCTCCGGCGTGGTCAATAACCTCTCGGAGTTGGTTTAGCGATTGCTAAGGCGCGACGTCCTCGCACGTTCGTAGTCGGATCGTCAAAGTCGACTTCCACCAAAGCGAAATCCACCATCTCATCGAAAGACGGGACACCTTTGCCTCTATCACTTGGTAGTAAGCATGAACAGTTTTGTTGCCTTGTTTAAATTGTTCAAATTTGCGAAGCAATTCACGACGATAATAAGGAGGAAAAAATTGTTGTCTCATTACAGCTTTCAAAACTTTCCAAGTTGTGGGTTGGTTATCAATGTTTTTCTTACAATGTACACTACACCAAACAGAAGCAAAACCAGTAAATGCTCTAATGGTAGCTCGTACTCTCTCAAGTTCAGAAAAATCATGGTGACTAAAAACTTGTTCTACTTCAAGCTCCCAAGCTAGATAAATAGCAGGATTAAATCTACCATCAAATGATGGTAAAGAGATAACCTGACCATATGCTTGTGTGTGTTGTCCCAACTCCCGTGATGGTGAAGATGTGTTCGTCATCCAAGAACTTCTAGCTCTGGAACCTGTCATGATTAGTAGAAACAAGAACCAAAATTCGAGAATAATGTTCCTATGAACTACTAGGATGTGGTTGTAAAGTGCTCACAGTAAAGCGAATATCAATATCTTACAAGTTCTTACCATGCGGCAGGTGGTGACAGGCAACCAGCAGTGTCAAATAACTCCGAAGATTGTGTAAAACGATTGCCAGGGGAACGTACGTATACACGGTGTAAAAATATGTGGAGCTATGTTGGCTATATATGGTAGCAAAAGATTAGCAATAATCAATTCAGAGATGCAATGTTGAATAAACGCTCAACGACGGTACTGTGCTGGTCCTAGACTAGACCAAACTAGAGACGCGAGCCTAGAACACTAATGAGGTCACGTCGTAGCACAACTAGCATCAATAAAGGATATGAAGTAGCTCTGGACAGCAAGATATAAGTGAAGATCACAATAGCAGTAGACCTATTTAGAAGCTGATGTTGAGGTGACAAATACTGAACTAGCTTCTGCAACTATTTTGATGCGGCTCATCGCTAGCTTTCATTTGAGTACTCGCGGAGCCAAAACAGACTTCATATGAGGAAGTTATGCCTGTTTTACTCAACAGTGCACAAAACAGATTCCAATCCGAATTCAACTACGAGATTTAGTCTAGATAGATCCAAATTTTGTTTTTTTTTCTCCTCTCTTTTTTTCTCACACTTTTTTTTACTTTTTTTTCTCTCGTTTTTTTTGCTCCGCAACAATTTTTTTTCGAAAAAGTCTACAAATGGTCTAAAAACTGCCCAGCCAGAATTTTCCAGACTTAGTTTTTTTTTTAAATTGGAACTATTTTTCTTCTGCGGATGGCTTGGAAGTTGGGGAGTCCTTCTCTGTCACGACTCGGAGTATCGCGTGATCTGGAAATCGAGAACAATGCAACAATTACTGGACTCGGACTAGGACTGGTGGCGGAGATGAATCTGGTGGAACTCGTACTGGTGGCGGAGATAAATCTGGTGGAACACGGACAGGTGGCGGATATATGTTGCAGGTGAACTCGGATTGGCGTGATGGCGGCGGATATGTGGTGGCATATATGGATTCGGATTGGCGGTGAATATGTGGTGGTGGTATATGACAACAGTGACGATGATGATGCGGTGGTGATATATGGCAGCGGCGACGTGACAACCTGTGAACAGAACTCGAAACTCTAAAAGACTAGACGCTAAGACCAGCAACTGGACACGACGATGCAACCGCAAATTCAACAACGCAAATACAGAAAAGATTATGCAAGGCTCAGATTGGTTCGGATGGGATGAACTAACCCTAATTTTTTTTGGCTTTTTCGTGGACTATAGGTAAGAAGAACAGACTTGATCTAAACTACAAAAAACTGTAAAATCTCACCGAGCAACCTGGAGCTCTGATACCACTTGATAGAGGCAAAGGTGTCCCATCTTTTGATGAGATGATGGATATCGCTTTGGTGGAAGTCGACTTTGATGATCCGACTACGAATGTGCGAGGACGTCGCGCCTTAGCAATCGCTAAACCAACTCCGAGAGGTTATTGACCACGCCGGAGCACGATCAACCAGACCACGAGGGTCTGTTTCCTGCAAGCAAACGAAGAACAAGCAAGAAACTAAGATTGCAATCTGGATATTGTGAATATAAGATGAAAGCTTTATTGATCAAGGTGGGGTTCTGTGACGCCTTTGTCTGGTCGTTGAACACAAACGAAGTACGCGAAGTTGCAGCTATGGCGAACTTTTAATCTAAACAAAACCCAAAGTCTAAACGGTGCCCTAAGGGCTGTATATATGGAGGAAGAGAGGGGGGAATTTCGTGGCCCTTGGTGGAGGGGTCCGAAATCAACCCTATCTCTTGTTTCCCCACACATACGGACTCTAAAAATAGCCTATACTTATGTATTTCGAAATTACATGGGCCTGGCCCAATAAAAAGGTGACGCAGCACCTATAATAGCCTTGGGACGAAATTTATGAAGTGGCATCTTGTATATTTCGTCCATGGCTTCATGCACCCATTATGGTGGCTTCAAAGTCCTGAAATCATCACTTGTAACTCCGTTCTTGTTCCCCTTGCGCATGGCATCATCTCCATGCTTGTTCTTGCTCCAATGTTCATCCTTCTCCAAGCTAGGCCCTTCATTTGTAAGAAAAACAAATGTATCCAATTTAGGCAGCATCATATTCTCATGAACATTAGAATCATTACCAAGAAACGAAAGTACCTGATAATTTAATTGGCGTGCGCGAGCTCTAGTAATTGGTCCCGTATATGTAGCAGCAGGGGCTGTGGGTGTAACAATGGTATTGATGTCCTCATCATCCTGTACAACCCTGTTTTTTAATTTAATTCATTTAATTTGACAGCAATTTACAGATATACATATATACACAACAAGCATATTCAACACACAAGTTTCATCATATATACATACATAACCAACACATATATAGTTCCATACTTACATATTACAAAAGTTTCACATTCAACCAACACCGTTATCCATCCATCCATATAACAAGTTCCAACCATGCAAGTTCATTGATACAAAATAAAAGCACGAATGGAAAATAAGCACTCCATCCATGCAAGCTTCCGTGAATTAAATCAAATCTGCAAAATGATAAACAAGATGTTAGAAGAAGAAGAAGACTATAAGAAGTAAGCATACTTATTATGTAAACTTGGTCATTTTGTGCTAACATAAGTAATTTTGGAGTTAACCTATAGGAAACTAAGCATATTAGAGCTAACTTAGAGCTAAGTTATGTCATTTTGGAGAAGAAGAAGAATAAGAAGAAGAAGAAGACTATAAGCTTATTATGTAAACTTGGTCATTTTGTGCTAACATAATAATTTTGGAGCTAACCTATAAGAAACGAAGCATATTAGAGATAACTTAGCATATTAGAGCCAACTTAGGTAAAATGGAGCCAACCTAGCTAATTATGCCATCTTTAAGTGAACTAAGCATATTAGAGCTAACTTAGAGCTAAGTCATGTCATTTT
>NC_057800.1:331658453-331659907 GCF_018294505.1 Triticum aestivum | reverse complement strand
ATCTGACATACCTGACATAGTTCAGTTCTCATTGTTCTTCTCCTTCTCCTTCCTCGGCCTGATGCGCCAAGAGCGGCGAGGCGGTGGAGGCAGTGGGATGTAGTCTTCTACGACAATTGGCGTGGTCATGTTGCCCAGCTATGGGATCGCCGGCGCCACCACCGGCGTGAGGTCATTGTCAGGCACCACCACCATCGCTATGCCATCTTCAGGCAGGACAGGCACGACCATCGCTAGGTCATCCTCATCCACCACCATCTCTTGCCCATGGTCAACCACCACCATCTCATGCCCTTGGTCAGCCACCACCATCACTAGGTCATCCTGAGCCTGATGCCCACTCTGCTCCTCTTCTTCCCCACTCTAGTCCGGATCATCCTCCTTGTTGTCTTTGCCGCAGCCAGAATCGCCGCTGCTTTTGCTACAGCCAGAATCGCTATTGCTTTTGCTACAGCCAGAATCGCTGCTGCTTTGGCTGTAGCTAGTGTCGCTGCTGCTGCTCCCATTGCTTGTCCAAATGCAACAATGGCCGTTAACAATCGATGCGAGACAAAGCCAAATGTAGAGGAATAAGAAGAGACAGAATGTACTGGCATCATCGTCGTCAGTGTAGCGCATGCGACACATAGTCGCATTGAACACCTCCACGATGAGCATGGTGGCGTCGTCGTCGTACCTGAAGAGAAGGAAGTACCCCTGCCGCAGGTCATAGACACGGTAGAACTTCTCCCAGCCACGACACAGGTACATGTGGCCCTCCTTGATCACCAACTCCACGTCCCACAACCTGCGAAACCCGCTGCCGGCCTGTCGCAACTTCACATTATTTGGCGGATCTTCACCCAGCATGTTCATAAAAGTGTCAGGCAGCCTTTGTAGTTTGGGACAATGAGTGATGTAGCAAACAACAGAATTATCATAATGAGATGGTTGAAGGGGAGATCTCTCCTTTTATATACCTGCCTCGTGGATGATACTGAAGTCCCAAGTATGATACTGAGGAACTCGAAAGCATCCAACTCGTACTCCGGTGTGGCAGAGCGGAGTCTGCGGTCGCGGCTTCCCCCCATCTCTGATAAGCGGCAGAAGAGACCAATAAGTACCCTTACAACATTATCATACAACATTATAACATAAGAAATTTTGAGCATAAGATAATCAACTACACCAAGTTATCATTTCTCATTCAAAAAACAATGCACTTGTGGACATATATGATGGCTCTAGTTGAATTTAGTAGTAGCACTAGTCGTCAGAAATGTTGACTTTAGTTGAATTTCATATAATAACTATTTTAACTTCTTTCGGTGAGCAAACTAGGCAACTAGCTAGCAGTATAAAAACATTCAACTAAAGAAACGAAAGAAACTGCAAAACGTGGCGGAACCCTAAATAAGAAAGTATAAAAACGTGTCTTTCTCTTCTTCTTCTTCTTCTTCTTCTTCTCCTCCTCC